>NW_028121612.1:0-19188 GCF_965194805.1 Balaenoptera borealis
GTGCAGAGATGGATCTTCCTGGGGCCTTTTCTGGTCCCAGGAAGATATCGCATAGATGGGACCTCCCAAGACACACATTGAATCTTTAGGCCTGTTTTTCCTATTATGAGGTACGAACGAGTTTCTTCACTGATGGGGATGATGCTTATCTGAGAAGAAATTGTGAAAGGTGGTGTAGTGTAGAGGTGTGGCTTAAGCTTTTAAGTTTTCCTCCAGGTTTTTCCCCTAAGCTTCCTACTTCGGACGGCCTACTTACATGATACTAGTAGGTGATGTCCGGCTAACAACTTCCTAAATATACCTGCAAGCCAGATCAGTGTCTCTTTTCTCTGTATTCCCATGGAAATCAAGAGTCCCGCCGAATTTTCCATCGAAACAGTTGATTTGTGTTGTCTCTAGGAATTCTAAAGGGCGTACCGTTGCTTCCTAACCGGTGTCATTTGGGAGATCCGCCTCTGTACGTTCAAATGATTAATTTTGAGACTTTGCTCATGTGTGCAGTAAACCCTTGAATTCCCTAAGACCTTCCTTTCCTCCATCTCCTACCCCATTAAGCCCGCTTCAGTTCATCTCCTGAATTTCTTTGGAATCTGTCAGCCAGCTCTTCCTCAACTTCCTAATACTGAACTTGCCTGTCTGTTGCGATTAGGTCCTAACTGGTGTCCATATATCTTGTTTCCTTCCAATCCACTCTTCACACAAGAAACCTTCAAAGCAAGTTGGAACGTTGCTCATAAACATCGCTCACAAGCATTGTTTTGAGAATAGAAAACACACTGTTGGCCTTTAAGACTCTGCGTGGTCTAGAATCCTCTCTGCTTCTCTAGCCCCATCTTGTGCCACTTTTGCCCTCACTTTCTATGCTTCAGATACACTGAATTAACCTTAGTTCTCACTCATCTGACAGAAGTCAGTTCAGATACTATTTTTCACTGTGATTCCTAGCATTAAGGAATTTGATTATCAGGTTTTGTATGAGGACTATTTCATCAGGGGTACAGAAGTTCTGGCCATCTCTGGTTTTGGATATCCCTTATTTGTTGAGACCTTTGCGTTGTTTGGTTGCCTTTTGTCTGTTTTCCAGATGGGAAAACAGGAACAAGGGAAGTATAGGTTATTACTAGGTGGGGTTGAACAAGTGGAGCAGCAAACTGCAAAGCAGAAAGAAGAGGGACGTACTATAGAGGGATATGACTTCCATTCTCAAGGCGCCTGCATCCTGTGCAGGGAGACAGCCTAACATAAAATGTGCCTAACAACAAATATATTGACTTCTTACTAAAAATCTCCAGTTCATAGAACCGAGGGGTTTGTACCTTCTCCTTTAAAAGTGATAGTCCTGGGACTTCCCCGGTGGTCCCGTGGTGAAGACTCTGCGCTTCCAATGCAGCAGGCGTGGGTTCAATCCCTGGTTGGGGAGCTAAGATCCCACATGCTGCGCAGCCAAAGAAATTTTTTTCGAACGTTATACTCCTGTATTGTTGGCTTTAGTGGTTTAGATTTTGTTGTACTGTTAAGAAGATTTCAGTTTATTTACCGGGAACAAACAACACATAATGTAAAAATAGTTTCCCAGAAACGATTTCCATCATTCTCTTCCTCCCTTTCTCCCGCAGACTGGTGTTTCACCTTGACAAGTTCTCTGTCATTCCATAGGAAAGCTGTCTGGCTTGGAGGTTGCAATCCCAGGGAATTTTTCATCAGCGGGGAAGTCTCCATCACTACAGAGGAATCAAGGGAGAAGTCAGTCCCTGGTAAGTGAGATGCTCCCCCTAAACACCAACACAGCAGTCGTGTACCTTTCAAGGGGTTCAGGGGCAAGATGGGCAAGGCATTTCTACTAACTCTTCTTAAGGATCACGGACAGTGCCCTATGCTACGAGGTAAGCGGTGACTGCTGTAGTTCTTACTGGTGATCCTTTCCTGTCACTGATTCTCGGCCTTCTTTGTATTTCATAGGACTGTTGTCAGTCCAATACAAAATGAGTCTTATTTTTAAAAACCTGAAATGTTTTACAGAGCCTAGCATTCTCATATAGGGTCCTTTCCATTCTCCCCACTTTCCCGAGAGGCCAAGAACACTTCACACCATGAACTAGGAGAGGGGGTAGAGCCCTTTCTGATGAAATACATCAACAAAGACAGAGCCTTAGCCTGCTTGCTCTCTGGACAGGATCTCGGACCACAAGGTCTTCAATCCTGGTATAAATGAAGGAAGTGAGGACAGTTCAACTGGCACTCTCATAACAAGAGTTCGGAAACACCTTCCGAAGAGACTATAGCAGTAGATGAGGGAAGGGAGTGCTACAGTGTGGCAGTACAGGGGGAACGATCGGCTACAGCAGTGAAAAGTGTGGTACCGATTGGTGTGCTCTCGGGGTTCTTGTACATGTAGCATAGATGACCTCTACGGTGGCCCTCCCACCTTCCCACCTGCATTAGGTGTTCTTTTTTTTTGTAATTTATGTTTATGTATTTATTTACTGTTTGAACTTATTTATTCTACGTATTTATGTTTTTGGCTGCACTGGGTCTCTCATTGCTGTGCACGGGCTTTCTCTAGTTGGCGGCTAGCGGGGGCTACTCTCGGTTGCGGTGTGCGGGCATCTCATCGTGGTGGCTTCTCTTGTTGCGGAGCATGGGCTGTAGGCACGTGGGCTTCGGTAGTTGAGGCTCACGGGCTCTAGAATGCAGGCTCCGTCGTCGTGGCACATGCGCTTAGTTGCTGCACGGCATGTGGGATCTTCGCAGACCAGGGCTCGAACCCGTGTCCCCTGCATTGGCAGGCGCCACCAGGGAAGCCCTAGGTGTTCTCATATAGAGTCTAAAAACAGAGAGCACTGAGAGAAGGTAGTGGTTATTAAAGGCTCAGGATCTAAATTCTACCTGTCTCTACACCCCTTCCCAGCTGTCGATTTGACCCCATTTTTGAATGCTGACCTCATTGTTCAACTTTTCTCTGCCGTCTGTATACTCACCTTGAAAACTTGTTTCTGTGATGCGTTGAGCAGACACAGGGTGGCAGACTGCAGAGGTGGAAGCTGGTGGTCGGATATTTGTGGGCTGAATCTCCTTCAGTCCCATTCCCATTTCTGGTTGCCCAGAGGCCCTACTTCCTGTGTGTGACGCCGAGCCGTAGGATTGCGGGCAGGAGCCAAGTTCTCCATACAGTAAAGACCCCAGTGTGCCTTGGTTACAGTAATATACCTGGCTTCCTTCCTGGCAGGGAAGTGACAGGCGGCTATGCCCCTGCTTTGTTCGTGGGCCTCCTGATCCAGCAGTTCCCTTGGCTCTGCCCCTGTCGTCAGCTGCCCCTAGGATAACTCTGAGCCCTAGCCACTTCTCTGGTAGATTTCCCTATTCCCCCACTACAGTCACACCTGAATAAGGCAACTCAGACCTTTCAGAGATGTGTCCTGAACCTCTTGTTTTCTGAAATACCTATCTGGTGGTTGTGAGACTTAAGGCCAGCGTCCCCGAGAGACTTTTTCTATTTCTCCTAGTAAACCTAGACTCATCTTCTGTCACCTTCAACTCTACTCCAATTGTGTTCTTTCAACCCAGACCTCTGACCCTGCTTTTTACTTCTGCCATTTCATCCTCGCTCCTGCTTCCTTTCCTAAATCCATACGTCTCTTTGGGCCTTCCTAGCCCTGGGCCAAGTTCCTTCCTCTTTGCTCAGTTTTTACCCCTTTCCTTCATTCTCCCATCCAACTTTCAGTCCTTCCTTTCTCACGCCCCAGTTAGCAGCATCTGAAAATTCGAAAGGTTTGTTACTCGTCTATTAATTGTATTCCATTTACTTATTCAGTTCTATACCTGTCTTACCTGTGTATGGAAGAACAGCTGGTAGCCAAGGTGGCACCAAGAATCCTAGCAGCTCTCACTTGACGTATCCGTAGTAGTCGGCAATTTCCATTTCGTTTTCCCTCTCGGTGAAAAATTGCAGCTTGCCCGAAGAGGTGTATCTGGCAGCATTCTCCCGTTGTTGTTGAGCCCGCCTCTTCATGGCCTCTCGCTCTGGCCTCTGCTCTTGTTCGATGGGCTTTGACATGACTGGCTCAGGCACGTTGGGTTCCCTCCATGGAACTCGTTGCTTGCTGAAGTCTTGGAGTAGAAAGTGGGTTTGGAGCTTGGGTGGGGACTGGCGCTTATTCACAGCAGGGGGAACAGGCTCCCGCTGGAGAGGAGCGCCAGATGAAGTTTTGGAGGGTGCAGGCCTAGGAGCAGCAGACTGAGGGACACGAGGCTGGGTATGGTTGGGCCAAGCCGGTTGGGTTGGGTTGGTCACAGTTGGCTGAGCTGGTTTGGCGGGGCCTGGCAAAGAGGCAGGAGCTGGCTGGGATGAATTGGCTGCAGCAGGTTGAGCTGAGTCAGTAGAACCAGGCTGGGCACGGTAAGCCCCAGCAGGCCGATGTGAGGCCAGAGACTGTGGCCTCCGAGGAGCGGGTCGAGCTTGAGGCTTGTCCCAGGCAGAAAAAGGCAGAGGTATCAACTTGACCTTCCCAGGAGGAGGCCGCTCATACTGGGCTGGAGACGGACACTCTGTTTCAGCACTGCTGTCTGGTTTCTGGGCTTGGACTTGCGTTTTCTCAGGACCCTTCCCCTCACGTGGGGTATGCCGCCATGGCTGGATAGCTGGGGGTGGCTGGGGGTCTTTGGGGTTGCTTGACTTTCCCAAGAGCCGACAGGAAGAGAGCCCAGTTTTCGTCTCATTCTTCTTCCCCAGCGCATGAAGAACCTTCACAGACTCCAGCATGCGCACGCCAAGGGAGGTTCGAGGCTTTTGAAAGCTCTGTTGGAGAAGCTCAGTTTGGTGTTCCTTTCGCTTCGTGTGGGGGATTGCTGGCTTCTCTTCTGCCTTGACTTTGTTCCCTGACTGCTTGTTCTCCTCAGCCTTGTTTCTCCCTCTGGTCCTTTTGGTCTTTTCCTGCCCGTGGCTCTTAGTTTTGCTGATCTTTCTGGATGCAGCTTTCTGAGGTTTGCCTTGAGAGTGCTTGGCCGTGTTCACAGGAGCCCTGTCACTGACTGCAGCGTGGCATATAACCACTTCTCCCCCTAACAGGCACTCTGGATTCTTTGGCTGGATTTTGGCCTTGGGAGCGCCACTGATAGGCTCAGAGGCTTTCTGTTTGTTCTTCCTGGGTTGATCAGAGGGAACCTTTATGACACTTGGCTTTTCCTGCACCTGATTCACCTTAATGGCTCTGGTGTCTTTAGCTTTGATCACGTTGGGACCTTGGGATTGATCAAGATCTTTCAAAGGATTAAAGAGCTGGGGAAGGTGAATATCCTCCGCCAGTGTAGTAATGTCTGCAAGACCACTGCTAGGTTCAATCCCATTTTCAAGTGTCCCTAGGTCCTGACGACTCCGGCTGTTCTCTCCCAGATCAGCATTTTCAGAACCAGGCTGCTCCTCTTGGCTGAGGGGATCGGTGCAGGCCAGCGGCTGGTGAATATCAGGGATTCCTAAAGGGAGTAGTGGAGGATCTTGGTTCTCTGTTGGGATCTGGTAGGCATCCAGAGGCTTTGAAAGCTTGGTTTTGATATCATCCACGTGCTTACTCTCTATTTGTCCCTGGCTTGGAGCTGGAGGCAGGGCCAGGAGACGCCTGGCACTCTGGACTGGAGCTGTCACTGAAATGTCCCCAAGTTCAGATGGTGGGTTACTCTCAAGTATGTGGCTGTTTCTGCTACTGCAGGACTTGGGGAGTTCTTGACTTTGTGTCACACAAAACGTCTGGCTTGGAGGTTGCAATCCCAGGGAATTTTTCATCACCAGGGGGGAGGTCTCCATCCCTACAAAGGGATCAAGGGAGAAGTCAGTCCCTGGTAAGTGAGATGCTCCCCCTAAACACCAACACAGCAGTCGTGTACCTTTCAAGGGGTTCAGGGGCAAGATGGGCAAGGCATTTCTACTAACTCTTCTTAAGGATCATGGACAGTGCCCTATGCTACGAGGTAAGCGGTGACTGTTGTAATTCTTACTGGTGAGCCTTTCCTGTCGCTGATTCTCGGCTCGCTTTGTATTTCATAGGACTGTTATAAGTCCAATACAAAATGAGTCTTATTTTTAAAAACCTGAAATGTTTTACAAAGCCTAGCATTCTCATATAGGGTCCTTTCCATTCTCCCCACTTTCCCGAGAGGCCAAGAACACGTCACACCATGAACTAGGAGAGGGGGTAGAGCCCTTGCTGATGAAATACATCAACAAAGACAGAGTCTTAGCCTGCTTGCTCTCTGGACAGGATCTCGGACCACAAGGTCTTCAATCCTGGTATAAATGAAGGAAGTGAGGACAGTTCAACTGGCACTCTCATAACAAGAGTTCTGAAACACCTTCCGAAGAGACTATAGCAGTAGATGAGGGAAGGGAGTGCTACAGTGTGGCAGTACAGGGGGAACGATCGGCTACAGCAGTGAAAAGTGTGGTACCGATTGGTGTGCTCTCGGGGTTCTTGTACATGTAGCATAGATGACCTCTACAGTGGCCCTCCCACCTTCCCACCTGCATTAGGTGTTCTTTTTTTTGTAATTTATGTTTATGTATTTATTTACTGTTTGAACTTATTTATTCTACGTATTTATTTTTTTGGCTGCACTGGGTCTCTCATTGCTGTGCACGGGCTTTCTCTAGTTGGCGGCTAGCGGGGGCTACTCTTGGTTGCGGTGTGCGGGCTTCTCATCGCGGTGGCTTCTCTTTGTTGCGGAGCATGGGCTGTAGGCACGTGGGCTTCGGTAGTTGAGGCTCACGGGCTCTAGAATGCAGGCTCCGTCGTTGTGGCACATGCGCTTAGTTGCTGCACGGCATGTGGGATCTTCGCAGACCAGGGCTCGAACCCGTGTCCCCCGCATTGCATTGGCAGGCGGATTCTTAACCACGGCGCCACCAGGGAAGCCCTAGGTGTTCTCATAGAGAGTCTAAAAACAGAGGGCACTGAGCGAAGGTAGTGGTTATTAAAGGCTCAGGATCTAAATTCTACCTGCCTCTACACCCCTTCCCAGCTGTCGATTTGACCCCATTTTTGAGTGCCGACCTCATTCTTCAACTTTCTCTGGCGTTTGTTATACTCACCTTGAAAACTTGTTTCTGTGATGCGTTGAGCAGACACAGGGTGGCAGACTGCAGAGGTGGAAGCTGGTGGTCGGATATTTGTGGGCTGAATCTCCTTCAGTCCCATTCCCATTTCTGGTTGCCCAGAGGCCCGACTTCCTGTGTATGACGCCGAGCCGTAGGATTGCGGGCAGGAGCCAAGTTCTCCATACAGTAAAGACCCCAGTGTGCCTTGGTTATAGTAATATACCTGGCTTCCTTCCTGGCAGGGAAGTGGCAGGCGGCTCTGCCCCTGATTTGGAATCTGAGATGGTGTTCCCTGAGCAAGGCTGGCAGAAAGCGATGGATGTAGAGGGACCATGTTCTTGGCGTCTGAAGTTTTATCATACTGGGCTGCCAGAAACATGGAGGAGGCAGCTGTGTGGCGGTCAGTGAGTGCCAGAGTAAAGTCTCCGAGTGAAGAAGAATTCTTTTCAGTGCTTGCTGTGATGTCCCACTCAAGAACACCTGGATAGGAAGCAGCTGAAGTGGAGATCTGGCTGTGGTCAGTAACTCCAGATAACATAGTCGTGCTAGAATGTTGGTAAAGGTAGGCACTACCCATGAGTGTCTGGAAAGGGGTACCAGTAGCCGATGCCGAACTGACGGCAGGGGCAGAGACTCTGGAGAAGTTGCAGACACTTCGTGTTAGGGAAGTTGCATTGCTCACCACAGGAGGAGAATGCTGCAGAGAATTTAGAGTTCCAAGTAGAGATGGATGTTGGAAATTTTCTGTAAGAACAAGAGGGTCATGAAAAACTCAGGGAGGTTGAGAAATTCTCACTACGTTTGAGGAACGGCATCATCTGAAGGTTCTTGCTATCAGGACACCTCTACTATCACTACTTCCTGAGAAACCCAAAATCAGACAGTTAATGATGGCTGTAAGGACTGAGCAGTTTTCCACTCTTCTCTATTAACTGCCTGTGCTCCCATCTTGGGCACAGACGGGCAGAAGAGCCAAGTGGTGTGGTTCAGAGATTGTTCTCTAGGCTGGAAGCAACCTTCTCCCTGCCCTGTCTTTCCCTTCAGCCTGCACTCGTATTGACTTCTATGCTATTTCCTAGACTGGAAGCATTTTAGAACTAGGAGGCCCTTAGAGAACTTCGATGTTCTCAGTCTCATTTCGTGAGTAAGGAAACTGAGGCTCAGAGAGGTCGGGTTGACTTGTTCAAGTTCTCTCATTATGTTAGTATCATTACCAGGTTTCAGAACCTAAGTATCCTGACTTCCTTGCCAGGACTCCACTCTGAGCATGATACTGCCAGAAAGCAGGAGAAATAGAACTTATAATATAGGCATTTTTTTTGTCCATTAGAAAACAGTACGGCTATTACCATTGTCGTCTTCAGTGTCTCCCTTTGCTTGTGCAGTTCCCACGCTATTACCTAGAGGTGACGTACAGCTCAGTCCAACTGGTGAATTGAAAGAGTCATTTTTGCCCTCTTCAAGCCCGGTTTCTCATCCTACCTCAAAATGATTACCCGAAAGTGGATTTCTTAAGTGCTTTTGGAAAGGGAAAAGTTATCTGATTACTTCAGATTCCTCACCTATAAAGTGGTTATAACACCACCACCAATAATAATAGCAGTAATAATTAATAGATGAATAAGCTGATCTATTGCGTATGATTTATATGGAGGAAGATACAATAAGTTCTAGAAAGACAAAGAAAAATCATGACAAGCATATTACGTTAACGAAAAAGAAATCCATAGATATTAATGAAAACTGGGGTATGTGGCAAGTATCGAAGCCTAATGAATTTACTAACAAATGGCATTCTGTACCATCCATGCAATATTATGAAAGTGAATTTTGCCCACTCTATTTTAGTGAATACTATTAACCAGAAGACACGATGGAGGTGATAGAGGTGAATGAATTCCTAGCCAATGCATACAGACAGAGAAGGTATGTCAGTAAAAAATGCATAACAAGCAACAGAATGCAATAAATGTGCATGTATAGGTAGCCACAACACATATAGACAAGTATTTCAATGAAAACCGGTACGAAGCAGACAGCAAAATAATAAGTGTAAAAGAGTTTCATTATTGTGCTCCTTCATATTTTTACCCAGCAAGTAAGAGGTATTAAGCCTAGGAGAAATATATATTTCAATGAATATAGCTTATATAATAAGCAGAAAGGAAGCTTAAAATGTATCAGGAAGGTTTTTGGATTTATCCTAGAACTTAGATTAGAATCATCTTCAGCATCCAAGAAGATGGCATCCCAAAACCTCAAAAAACCATCATGCCTAGAATCCAATTAAAAAAGATTTTCAAATGTAAGAAAATCCACAGGACTCCACAATATGGTTTTCGATAAACGTGGATGTTTGTTTGTTTTGTTTCTTTGGCCGCGCCGCGTGGCCCTGGCCGTGAAAGCACCGAGTCCTAAGCACTGGACCGCCAGGGAATTCCCTAAGTGGGGGGGGGAATTAGAGATGTGGGGCTTGACTTTTTCTTCTTCTTCTTCGGTAGCTAAGCTCTACAAGCGAACGATGGCTGTTGATCAATGTGCTCTCTGTGTTAGGAAGGAAATAACTGTAAAAATGAAAAGCAGCCTTGCCTTAGAACCTACATATCACACCAAGGAAAATAGTCCTTCTGATTCAATTTAGAAGATATCACTTAAAATGTTGAATTGGTGAAATGTCTACCTAGTTTAAAAATTAGAAAGAATAAAACACTGAAAAGCAGCCCCCTAGATAACCACTGTGGTTGCTTGTTTATAGGAGGCATCATTTCTAAAACGTATTTCTAAAATGTTTATATTCAAAACTGTCAAGTGGCCAACTGTATTCAGAGAGGCAATAAAAGAAAGAAAACGGAGTATGACTTTTCTGATAAGCTGCCTTTCCCGGTGATCCCCTGTTCTGGCCTTACTTTCCTTCTTAAGTCTGTTAATGTAAGGGTTTGCTACCATCAACTTGGTTTTGCCCTGCTCTGAGCAGGTTTCCCTCTGTGCTGTTTCTGCTTTAATTGAAAATCTTTGGTTCCCATCAGCATTCCATTGCAAACTCCGTTTTTCTTGAGAGCTCCTCTATGCTTTCCCTCTTCATTCTTACATTTTCTCCCATCTCTTGGTGCCTGTTGGCCTGTGCTAATGAAAACCGTCCTAAACTTCCTTACGCTCGACTCTGTGCCTCCCTGTAGAGCCCAGTACTCTCCATCCTCTCTCCCTATTCTCTCTTTTCAACTAGTCGAAATCCTAGTGGAGGGAGACCATTAGAGATGAAACATCTTGGTATATATTGCTAGTTTTCTATGTCCCCTGGCTTTTCTGTGTTTCTGTTGAAACACTCTTGAGAAGTGTCTGATTTCGTTTTCTACATGGGTACCCTTTAAGGCTCAATACTGGAAAAGAAGGGGATCAGAGTGATCAACCCAATGTGGTATCCTAACGTAACAGTTAAGGAAAGCAACAGGCTTTGTGAGACAGCCAGTGATTTGTCCAAAGTCACACAGATAGTAAACGTCAAAGTCAAAAGTGAAATTAGGTCTCCAGACTTGTAGTTCAATACTTTCCCTCATTATTCCATGCTATTTTGAATCTCCTACTCAATTTAGGGGCAAAAGAAATCGAACGCAAAACTTTCCAAAGTTTCTTTTCTTACCTGACATGGTCAGAGAAGAGGAAGCATCCACTGCAGGTACAAGGGATGAGGAGACAACACTAGAGGATGTCTGAGTGGCTGCAGCTGAACGGCGCACGTGTCCAGTACAGAGGTCACTGGTTACTGGTCCAAACAGCTCCACGGAAACCCCAAGGCTCTACCAAGTGGTAGTAGGTTTGGGAGGAGAGTGATGTCACAAAGCAGGCAGTTGAAAGGTATGAGAGAGCCAATAGGGAGGTCCGATCCCCAACAGGAAGGCGGGCTTGGGTGAAGAGAGTGTAGGAGAGCTAAAACAACACCTGAGTTTCTGAGCTTTGGGGAGGAGGAAATCCTAGAAGACAGATTTACCTCCCCCAGGCTCTTCCATTAGGGAAATCATTGCCACATTTCTTACAGACGTTCATTAATACACTGAACTAAGAGTTACTTATATTCTACAGAGTATTCTATTTTATGTATCATATACTTAGAGCTATATAGATCTTCTTTAATTAATAATCCTTAGGAAGGAAAGAGCCATCTAGTTTGAACTATTACAGTTGTTCTGAAATCAGATGTGTCTAATGAGTGAACTGATAGCAGCTTTTAAGGAGCCAAAGTAGGGATTAAGAAGCTCTCTTTGTAACTTGGTTCAAGAGTAGGGTGAAGTTTCTTGAGTGTACCTTGTGGAGAATGTTGTGGTCCAAGGCTCTTCTCTTTTAGTTTCTTCTCCTTGACTCCTACCTTCCTTGGGCTGGGCTAGGCTGGGGGCCAGGTTGGACTTGCGACTTAACGTTTCTCTTCCGCTTTCTCTTTTTTTTTTTTCTTCCATTATGGGCATTGCTTCGAGGACAAGCCTTGATCTTGCATTGGACGTTACTTCCTGTCAACTTCCAGCAGCAGGAGTCTTCTTTTCAGTGCTTGATGCTTCACGAAATAGACTCTGCCCGTTGGCAGCAAATACCAGAGAGCTAGGAGACAGAGCTGGTTGCAGACCTTTCCTCTTCCAGCCTTTGGTTGCAATTGTTTGGCCCATAATTTGCTAGCTCTAGTTCCTTGGGCCACACAGGTATCCTGCCATCTCCAGCTCTTGTTATATGTGAGAGACATTCTGAACACTGTCCCTTTTTCTTTGCACAGAAGTATATACAGTGTGGCAGTTACTGTAATCTCCTCCGCCTTGCAAACAGCCACTCTAGAATCTTGGACCTCTAGGACTCTCTGTCTTGCATGCTTGGGGGCAAGGCCAAGCAAAATGAAGAGGAGAATAATTAGAGAAAGAGGAGGACGTTGGTGGAGAATTGGGAGCAGGTAAGGTGAAAGGGCACAGGAGAAAAGAGATGCATGTAGACTTTTTGGTTTCTGTGGGAAACAGGTTGACACACTTGGGCCTCATTTGGTATTAACAGAACAGAGAGTTAAAGATCTAAGTAGCTAGATAGTGTGCAGCAACTGCCATGAAGTCTGTACACTGAAGAGAACAGTCTCACATCTAGTTTTCATTTTGTTTTATGTCATAGTACCTTATTTATAGCATTCACTGGTGTGTTTGTAGAATACAGATGTTTTCAAATGCTCTGGTTTTGTCTACATGGTTATCTCCTTGTCCTGTTTGTAAGGAATCCAACATTGTAAGACATATTGCATGTTTTTCTCTTGACGATTGTTGACCTTGAAGCGTCATGAACTAACTTGAGCTGTTGGATTCTGTGGAGAAACGTTCAAAAGGGTCTGTGAAAAAGGCACTGTGGTGAGTCGCATTATGCACCCGAGCGTAAGGAGCAAGATATCTGCCACCAGCCCAGCTTGGCCTGGATTGCCTCTGTTTTAGTTCCCCTGGTTAGTGCTTTTCTCCCTAACCACTCTTGTGACTGTGATAATGTGAGTAAGGGCGGAGTTGCTAATGATCTATGTGTGAGGTAAGCTGGTTTGAGGGAGGAAATCTATGGACCTAGTCATTTTCCTTGGTGGTAAGCTTTCAGGGGTGCAGAGATGGATCTTCCTGGGGCCTTTTCTGGTCCCAGGAAGATATCGCATAGATGGGACCTCCCAAGACACACATTGAATCTTTAGGCCTGTTTTTCCTATTATGAGGTACGAACGAGTTTCTTCACTGATGGGGATGATGCTTATCTGAGAAGAAATTGTGAAAGGTGGTGTAGTGTAGAGGTGTGGCTTAAGCTTTTAAGTTTTCCTCCAGGTTTTTCCCCTAAGCTTCCTACTTCGGACGGCCTACTTACATGATACTAGTAGGTGATGTCCGGCTAACAACTTCCTAAATATACCTGCAAGCCAGATCAGTGTCTCTTTTCTCTGTATTCCCATGGAAATCAAGAGTCCCGCCGAATTTTCCATCGAAACAGTTGATTTGTGTTGTCTCTAGGAATTCTAAAGGGCGTACCGTTGCTTCCTAACCGGTGTCATTTGGGAGATCCGCCTCTGTACGTTCAAATGATTAATTTTGAGACTTTGCTCATGTGTGCAGTAAACCCTTGAATTCCCTAAGACCTTCCTTTCCTCCATCTCCTACCCCATTAAGCCCGCTTCAGTTCATCTCCTGAATTTCTTTGGAATCTGTCAGCCAGCTCTTCCTCAACTTCCTAATACTGAACTTGCCTGTCTGTTGCGATTAGGTCCTAACTGGTGTCCATATATCTTGTTTCCTTCCAATCCACTCTTCACACAAGAAACCTTCAAAGCAAGTTGGAACGTTGCTCATAAACATCGCTCACAAGCATTGTTTTGAGAATAGAAAACACACTGTTGGCCTTTAAGACTCTGCGTGGTCTAGAATCCTCTCTGCTTCTCTAGCCCCATCTTGTGCCACTTTTGCCCTCACTTTCTATGCTTCAGATACACTGAATTAACCTTAGTTCTCACTCATCTGACAGAAGTCAGTTCAGATACTATTTTTCACTGTGATTCCTAGCATTAAGGAATTTGATTATCAGGTTTTGTATGAGGACTATTTCATCAGGGGTACAGAAGTTCTGGCCATCTCTGGTTTTGGATATCCCTTATTTGTTGAGACCTTTGCGTTGTTTGGTTGCCTTTTGTCTGTTTTCCAGATGGGAAAACAGGAACAAGGGAAGTATAGGTTATTACTAGGTGGGGTTGAACAAGTGGAGCAGCAAACTGCAAAGCAGAAAGAAGAGGGACGTACTATAGAGGGATATGACTTCCATTCTCAAGGCGCCTGCATCCTGTGCAGGGAGACAGCCTAACATAAAATGTGCCTAACAACAAATATATTGACTTCTTACTAAAAATCTCCAGTTCATAGAACCGAGGGGTTTGTACCTTCTCCTTTAAAAGTGATAGTCCTGGGACTTCCCCGGTGGTCCCGTGGTGAAGACTCTGCGCTTCCAATGCAGCAGGCGTGGGTTCAATCCCTGGTTGGGGAGCTAAGATCCCACATGCTGCGCAGCCAAAGAAATTTTTTTCGAACGTTATACTCCTGTATTGTTGGCTTTAGTGGTTTAGATTTTGTTGTACTGTTAAGAAGATTTCAGTTTATTTACCGGGAACAAACAACACATAATGTAAAAATAGTTTCCCAGAAACGATTTCCATCATTCTCTTCCTCCCTTTCTCCCGCAGACTGGTGTTTCACCTTGACAAGTTCTCTGTCATTCCATAGGAAAGCTGTCTGGCTTGGAGGTTGCAATCCCAGGGAATTTTTCATCAGCGGGGAAGTCTCCATCACTACAGAGGAATCAAGGGAGAAGTCAGTCCCTGGTAAGTGAGATGCTCCCCCTAAACACCAACACAGCAGTCGTGTACCTTTCAAGGGGTTCAGGGGCAAGATGGGCAAGGCATTTCTACTAACTCTTCTTAAGGATCACGGACAGTGCCCTATGCTACGAGGTAAGCGGTGACTGCTGTAGTTCTTACTGGTGATCCTTTCCTGTCACTGATTCTCGGCCTTCTTTGTATTTCATAGGACTGTTGTCAGTCCAATACAAAATGAGTCTTATTTTTAAAAACCTGAAATGTTTTACAGAGCCTAGCATTCTCATATAGGGTCCTTTCCATTCTCCCCACTTTCCCGAGAGGCCAAGAACACTTCACACCATGAACTAGGAGAGGGGGTAGAGCCCTTTCTGATGAAATACATCAACAAAGACAGAGCCTTAGCCTGCTTGCTCTCTGGACAGGATCTCGGACCACAAGGTCTTCAATCCTGGTATAAATGAAGGAAGTGAGGACAGTTCAACTGGCACTCTCATAACAAGAGTTCGGAAACACCTTCCGAAGAGACTATAGCAGTAGATGAGGGAAGGGAGTGCTACAGTGTGGCAGTACAGGGGGAACGATCGGCTACAGCAGTGAAAAGTGTGGTACCGATTGGTGTGCTCTCGGGGTTCTTGTACATGTAGCATAGATGACCTCTACGGTGGCCCTCCCACCTTCCCACCTGCATTAGGTGTTCTTTTTTTTTGTAATTTATGTTTATGTATTTATTTACTGTTTGAACTTATTTATTCTACGTATTTATGTTTTTGGCTGCACTGGGTCTCTCATTGCTGTGCACGGGCTTTCTCTAGTTGGCGGCTAGCGGGGGCTACTCTCGGTTGCGGTGTGCGGGCATCTCATCGCGGTGGCTTCTCTTGTTGCGGAGCATGGGCTGTAGGCACGTGGGCTTCGGTAGTTGAGGCTCACGGGCTCTAGAATGCAGGCTCCGTCGTCGTGGCACATGCGCTTAGTTGCTGCACGGCATGTGGGATCTTCGCAGACCAGGGCTCGAACCCGTGTCCCCTGCATTGGCAGGCGCCACCAGGGAAGCCCTAGGTGTTCTCATATAGAGTCTAAAAACAGAGAGCACTGAGAGAAGGTAGTGGTTATTAAAGGCTCAGGATCTAAATTCTACCTGTCTCTACACCCCTTCCCAGCTGTCGATTTGACCCCATTTTTGAATGCTGACCTCATTGTTCAACTTTTCTCTGCCGTCTGTATACTCACCTTGAAAACTTGTTTCTGTGATGCGTTGAGCAGACACAGGGTGGCAGACTGCAGAGGTGGAAGCTGGTGGTCGGATATTTGTGGGCTGAATCTCCTTCAGTCCCATTCCCATTTCTGGTTGCCCAGAGGCCCTACTTCCTGTGTGTGACGCCGAGCCGTAGGATTGCGGGCAGGAGCCAAGTTCTCCATACAGTAAAGACCCCAGTGTGCCTTGGTTACAGTAATATACCTGGCTTCCTTCCTGGCAGGGAAGTGACAGGCGGCTATGCCCCTGCTTTGTTCGTGGGCCTCCTGATCCAGCAGTTCCCTTGGCTCTGCCCCTGTCGTCAGCTGCCCCTAGGATAACTCTGAGCCCTAGCCACTTCTCTGGTAGATTTCCCTATTCCCCCACTACAGTCACACCTGAATAAGGCAACTCAGACCTTTCAGAGATGTGTCCTGAACCTCTTGTTTTCTGAAATACCTATCTGGTGGTTGTGAGACTTAAGGCCAGCGTCCCCGAGAGACTTTTTCTATTTCTCCTAGTAAACCTAGACTCATCTTCTGTCACCTTCAACTCTACTCCAATTGTGTTCTTTCAACCCAGACCTCTGACCCTGCTTTTTACTTCTGCCATTTCATCCTCGCTCCTGCTTCCTTTCCTAAATCCATACGTCTCTTTTGGCCTTCCTAGCCCTGGGCCAAGTTCCTTCCTCTTTGCTCAGTTTTTACCCCTTTCCTTCATTCTCCCATCCAACTTTCAGTCCTTCCTTTCTCACGCCCCAGTTAGCAGCATCTGAAAATTCGAAAGGTTTGTTACTCGTCTATTAATTGTATTCCATTTACTTATTCAGTTCTATACCTGTCTTACCTGTGTATGGAAGAACAGCTGGTAGCCAAGGTGGCACCAAGAATCCTAGCAGCTCTCACTTGACGTATCCGTAGTAGTCGGCAATTTCCATTTCGTTTTCCCTCTCGGTGAAAAATTGCAGCTTGCCCGAAGAGGTGTATCTGGCAGCATTCTCCCGTTGTTGTTGAGCCCGCCTCTTCATGGCCTCTCGCTCTGGCCTCTGCTCTTGTTCGATGGGCTTTGACATGACTGGCTCAGGCACGTTGGGTTCCCTCCATGGAACTCGTTGCTTGCTGAAGTCTTGGAGTAGAAAGTGGGTTTGGAGCTTGGGTGGGGACTGGCGCTTATTCACAGCAGGGGGAACAGGCTCCCGCTGGAGAGGAGCGCCAGATGAAGTTTTGGAGGGTGCAGGCCTAGGAGCAGCAGACTGAGGGACACGAGGCTGGGTATGGTTGGGCCAAGCCGGTTGGGTTGGGTTGGTCACAGTTGGCTGAGCTGGTTTGGCGGGGCCTGGCAAAGAGGCAGGAGCTGGCTGGGATGAATTGGCTGCAGCAGGTTGAGCTGAGTCAGTAGAACCAGGCTGGGCACGGTAAGCCCCAGCAGGCCGATGTGAGGCCAGAGACTGTGGCCTCCGAGGAGCGGGTCGAGCTTGAGGCTTGTCCCAGGCAGAAAAAGGCAGAGGTATCAACTTGACCTTCCCAGGAGGAGGCCGCTCATACTGGGCTGGAGACGGACACTCTGTTTCAGCACTGCTGTCTGGTTTCTGGGCTTGGACTTGCGTTTTCTCAGGACCCTTCCCCTCACGTGGGGTATGCCGCCATGGCTGGATAGCTGGGGGTGGCTGGGGGTCTTTGGGGTTGCTTGACTTTCCCAAGAGCCGACAGGAAGAGAGCCCAGTTTTCGTCTCATTCTTCTTCCCCAGCGCATGAAGAACCTTCACAGACTCCAGCATGCGCACGCCAAGGGAGGTTCGAGGCTTTTGAAAGCTCTGTTGGAGAAGCTCAGTTTGGTGTTCCTTTCGCTTCGTGTGGGGGATTGCTGGCTTCTCTTCTGCCTTGACTTTGTTCCCTGACTGCTTGTTCTCCTCAGCCTTGTTTCTCCCTCTGGTCCTTTTGGTCTTTTCCTGCCCGTGGCTCTTAGTTTTGCTGATCTTTCTGGATGCAGCTTTCTGAGGTTTGCCTTGAGAGTGCTTGGCCGTGTTCACAGGAGCCCTGTCACTGACTGCAGCGTGGCATATAACCACTTCTCCCCCTAACAGGCACTCTGGATTCTTTGGCTGGATTTTGGCCTTGGGAGCGCCACTGATAGGCTCAGAGGCTTTCTGTTTGTTCTTCCTGGGTTGATCAGAGGGAACCTTTATGACACTTGGCTTTTCCTGCACCTGATTCACCTTAATGGCTCTGGTGTCTTTAGCTTTGATCACGTTGGGACCTTGGGATTGATCAAGATCTTTCAAAGGATTAAAGAGCTGGGGAAGGTGAATATCCTCCGCCAGTGTAGTAATGTCTGCAAGACCACTGCTAGGTTCAATCCCATTTTCAAGTGTCCCTAGGTCCTGACGACTCCGGCTGTTCTCTCCCAGATCAGCATTTTCAGAACCAGGCTGCTCCTCTTGGCTGAGGGGATCGGTGCAGGCCAGCGGCTGGTGAATATCAGGGATTCCTAAAGGGAGTAGTGGAGGATCTTGGTTCTCTGTTGGGATCTGGTAGGCATCCAGAGGCTTTGAAAGCTTGGTTTTGATATCATCCACGTGCTTACTCTCTATTTGTCCCTGGCTTGGAGCTGGAGGCAGGGCCAGGAGACGCCTGGCACTCTGGACTGGAGCTGTCACTGAAATGTCCCCAAGTTCAGATGGTGGGTTACTCTCAAGTATGTGGCTGTTTCTGCTACTGCAGGACTTGGGGAGTTCTTGACTTTGTGTCACACAAAACGTCTGGCTTGGAGGTTGCAATCCCAGGGAATTTTTCATCACCAGGGGGGAGGTCTCCATCCCTACAAAGGGATCAAGGGAGAAGTCAGTCCCTGGTAAGTGAGATGCTCCCCCTAAACACCAACACAGCAGTCGTGTACCTTTCAAGGGGTTCAGGGGCAAGATGGGCAAGGCATTTCTACTAACTCTTCTTAAGGATCATGGACAGTGCCCTATGCTACGAGGTAAGCGGTGACTGTTGTAATTCTTACTGGTGAGCCTTTCCTGTCGCTGATTCTCGGCTCGCTTTGTATTTCATAGGACTGTTATAAGTCCAATACAAAATGAGTCTTATTTTTAAAAACCTGAAATGTTTTACAAAGCCTAGCATTCTCATATAGGGTCCTTTCCATTCTCCCCACTTTCCCGAGAGGCCAAGAACACGTCACACCATGAACTAGGAGACGGGGTAGAGCCCTTGCTGATGAAATACATCAACAAAGACAGAGTCTTAGCCTGCTTGCTCTCTGGACAGGATCTCGGACCACAAGGTCTTCAATCCTGGTATAAATGAAGGAAGTGAGGACAGTTCAACTGGCACTCTCATAACAAGAGTTCTGAAACACCTTCCGAAGAGACTATAGCAGTAGATGAGGGAAGGGAGTGCTACAGTGTGGCAGTACAGGGGGAACGATCGGCTACAGCAGTGAAAAGTGTGGTACCGATTGGTGTGCTCTCGGGGTTCTTGTACATGTAGCATAGATGACCTCTACAGTGGCCCTCCCACC
>NW_028121611.1:7500-12500 GCF_965194805.1 Balaenoptera borealis
GCGTGGAGGGACGAGGGTGGGGGCTTCCCCGCACCTCTTCCCCCCCACCCACGCCACCAGCGCGGCCCACACCCTCGGCGGCCCGAGAGCGGGGCCGCGGGCACCGGGAAGTCGCTCGGAGGCCGGCCGGCACGTGCCCGCTCGCTCGCGCTCACTCGCTCGCGCGGACGGGGGCGGCGGGGCTCGGGCCGAGGCCCGGACCCCCCTTCCCCGCCCGCCCGCCGGGAGCGGGGCGGTGCGGACACGGCGGCCGGTCCACGACGGCTGGCCGGGGACCCGACGACCCGCGCTCGGGCGAGCGCGCCGGGGCGGGGCGGGGCGCGGCACGGCGGGGGGGGACAGACGGCGGCAGCCGGCGGCCCCCCCCCCCTCGCCCAACACACAGCGACGTCGGCAGACGGGCGGCGGTGGCGGCGGATCACGGAGCGGAGCCGCGGCAGGCTCGGGGAGCGAAACACACCGGGACGCGGCCCGGGGGTCGGCAGACGCGATGGACGAGGCGGGTGGACGGACGGGAGAGAGGGCCGACGAGGCGCGGCTGGCTCAGCCGCCGACGCGCAGACGCGGCGACGACGTCACAGAGGCCGTGGCGGGAGGGGGCGGCCGCGCGCCGCCGCGAGGGGGCCCAGGGGCCCGGGGGCCGGGCCTAAGGGCCCGGACGCGAGTCGGCCGCCGGGGCACGACACGGGGTCTCACCGCCAGAGGCCTCCAGCGCAGGGGCGGTCCCGCGGCACCCAGGACGCCGACTGGCCTCCTCGGCCCCCCCAGGGGCCCCCCTCACGGGGCTCGCGACCACCACCGCCAAACACCCACGAGCCGCGGCCGGCCCGCAAGAACACTCTCCCGCGCGCACACCGGCCGCCCCGCAGGACCCCACACACACCTCCGCCGCGCCCGACTTCCCCGCCTCAGGAACCGTGAGCACTCCACCCGGGGACGCCGCCGGCCGAGGCGGCCGGGGGGGGCGACACCCTCACGAGGGCGAGGCCGGCTCGGTCCCAGACGGGGAAGGGGACGTGGGGGTTGGGGGGTCGTGGGAGGGCCGGCGGCGACGGGGAGGGGGCGGCACGCACACACGGCGAGGGCCGCGGGGCAGAGGCACGGGGCGCTGCCCAGGGAGAGGAAGGGCCGAGACACGACCGGGCCACCAGGAAAACAAGCGCGGGGTCCCACCGCCACACACACGAGGGCGGTCCCACGACGCCTGAGACGCCGGCCGGCCCCAGCCACCCTGGGGCCTCCCCGCGACCCGGCCCCGCCGCCAGGCCCTGCGTGCGACGGTCTCCCCCGCGTGCCACGGAGGAACCCGTCCACCCAAACTCAACCCCTCTGTCCCCGCCAGGTCCGCCTTCATCCAAGTCCGACCGCCGGGGCTCGCGCCCCAGGGCAACGCTCCCGAGCGAGGCGACCCGCACCGCGCCCACACACCGCCGCCGGCTGCGACTCGCGGTGCGGGCAGGCGCGACGGGCTCCTCGTGGCTGCGGGACTGGGGAGTCGGGACGTCCGGGCGTCCCCGCCCCCTTGAGCTCACCACGGGGGTCACCGCACACGCACACGCACACACGCACACGCGGCCCCACGCCGGACGCCGGCCTGGCGGGACCCTCCCCCGACTCAGAGGGGGGAGGCGCGGGCCGCGGTAGGCAAAGAGCGGCGCACGGCCCCACCGCGGGGCCGGCGCAAGCCCTCCCGCGAAGGCGAGGGGCTCTGCCCACGTGCTCTGGCAGACGCCACCGTGGCGACTGCACGCTTGGGAGGGGCAGCGGCTGGGGGGTCCGGTACCCCAAGGCTCCCTCTCGGATCGCTAGAGAAGGCTTTCTCACCGAGGGTGCATCATCCCCCACCCATCGTCTCCCCTTTGGGCCCGCGGAGGCGGCTCCACAAGCCGCCCAGTCCACGAATGGACGGGGTGTGTGTGTGGGGGGGGGGGGTCTGCGGTATGGGTAAGCACACGGCTCACAGGAGCGCTCGCGGCCGCAGCCGGGGGCACAACCTCAGCCGCCCCCCGACCCAACACGATCCCCCCCACCGCACAGCCGTGGGAGGACGACCGCGACGAGGCGGCACCCGGCCCCCCACCGAGGGGGGGAACAGAGGCACGCCTCCCTTACCGTCTCGACCCCCGCCAAGAGAGCCACTCAGGGGACACACCACCGCGGCGGGGACCCGAGGAGCACGCTGGGAAAAGGGAACGACACCACCGCTCGGCCTCGGGCACCTGAGGGACAACCTGGAGCGCTCCAGGGGCACCACCGACGGCCAAGCAAGGCACGCTCACGCGCCAGCAGGGGCGCGCAGCGCAGCGGCGGGACGGCCCCCCCCCACCGACGCGGGGAGGACCGCTCGCGAGGCACACGCCAAGGAGGCGAAGCGAGAGTGTCTGCTGCGTCCGAGGACCACGGACCCGCCCGCCCCGTGAGGCAGGGGGCAGGAGACCGAGGGTCAGGGCCGGAGACCACCACCCCTGCCCTTCCACACACCCCCTCGACAGGCCGGGAGGGCGTGAAAAGAGAGGCGAGGGGCCCGCGGACAGAACGAGAAGAGCGGTCCCGTTCGCCAGGAACGTCCGTCCCTCGTCTGGCGCGACTTAGGTCCGGCCCAGGAGAGCGCGACAGCACCACATCGATCAGTCAATCCAGCGAGCCAGGGGCCAGAAAGTCCCGAAGGAGAGGGGCACGGTGAGGACCATCATCCGAGGAGCCTGCTTCAGCCTCACCGGCAGGCAGGCAGGCAGGCAGGCAGGCAGGCAGGCAGCCCCCCCACCTCCTTTTCTGGCTCTCAGGCAACAGTGGCCGACGACCCCGCGAGGAGAACGCCTGACACGTGGCACGGAGCCTGCGGGGTGGGGTCGTCTCAGCCACCACCGGGTGCCTGCGGCGGGGGGTGGGAGTCACACGGGGTAGAAGACCCACGCGCCACCTCGCCCCGCCGCCCTCGGGTGAGCCAGAGACCGGAGGCGGCACCGCGGGCCGGGTCAGCCGGGCGCACACACGAGAGCCGGCGCGCAGGCCCAGGCGGGCGGCTCAAGCGGCAAGGGCCGGTTCGGGTGCCAGGCGGCAGTCCCAAGCCCAGAGCCCTGCATGCGTCCGGAGTCCCAAAGTCCTCAGCGACAGACGCCAGGGAAGACCGTGTCAGCACCTATCTGGTGGCAAAAAAGGCCCATTTCGGGCGAAAAAAATCACGACGCCCGGCAGCGGGGCCCATCCACGAATCGCAGGGGGGGTCCCCGGGACCTCGGTCCCGCCACCTGTCCCCAACCCTTCCCCATCCACACCAGTCCCGGAGCCCTCGGGGCCACCTGGTCGACCCGAGGAGCGTGGTGGCAAAGTGGGGGCGGGGCGGGAGGGGCGGGAAAACGTGGGAGAGGCAGCGAGCGGGCCGGGGTCGCCCTCCCCGGTTCGCCCGCGCGGGCAGGTACCGGTCCCTCCGAGTCTCTCTCCGGGCGAGGACTTGGTTAGAGAAAAAGAAATATCCCACTCGGCCGCCTCCGACGAGCGGGCCCCACGAGGGACCGCGCCCGGGCCCAGGCCGCCCTATCCGGGCCACCCAGTACGGCTCGGGCCGGTCCCCACCCCCCGGCCGGGACTCGCGGTGGAGGAGGGGGCGGGGCAGGGTGAGAAAAAGTCGCGTCCGCCGACCGGGACCCACGTGGGCACGCTGAAGGGCCGGGTGCGCCCTCCCCTCCCCGGCCCGGCCACCCGCGCGAGCAGGGCCCGGTCCGTCCACGTCCCCGGACCCAGGGGGACTTGGAAACATTTTCCCAGGGAGGCGCCTCCCAGGCGACCGGAGCCCACGAGGGACCGCACCCGTGTTGGCCCGTGCCGGTCTCTCCGGGTCACCCCTCGCGGCCCAGGCCGGTCCGGTCCCCACCTCTGGCGTCCGACTCGGAAAAACATCGGTCAGAATGAATCCGACCACCGGGACCCACGCGCGCCCACCACCGAGCCCGTCGCGCCCTCCACCGGCCTAAACGCACGGGCCCGGGCCGGTCCCCACCTCCGGAGCGGGGCGCTGTGGGGACCCGGGGAGGGAGGGGGTGGGGAGGGGGTCGGGGAACGAACGCTCCAAAGGGTGAGCCAGGAGAAGGCCCGACCGCCCATCCATCCACAGGCGCTCCGGAGGGCGCGAAAGACCCTCTCCCTTCCCACTGCGGCGGCCCGGCCCAGGTCGGGTCGGATGGCCGGGTCGGTCCCCGCGGCCGGAGGGGCGCGGTCGGATGCTGGTCGACCAGGCCAGGCGGTCCCTCAAGCCGGCTCGAGAGCGCGGCGACGGTCACACCCTCACAGACCTGCACGCCCAATCTCAAGCGACAGCAGGAGGCGCCCACGCCTGGGCGCCACCGGGACAGTCGCCACCAGCGTCGCCTGGCTCCCGGAACTCTGCCTCGGGCCCGGCGGCCGAGTCACAGCCCTCACGAAGGTCGCCGCCGAAGCTCCAGAGACAAGGGACAATATAAAAGCGGCCGCCAGGTGGCTCCCGACAACCGGCTCCAACGTCCCCGGGCCGGATCCCGGTCGCCGGCCGGCCACCGAGGACGCTGCAGCGCCGCCGGGCCGCCCAAACGCCCGAGCTCAGCCCGGGGCGAGGCGGCGGGCGTCTGGCGCGGCCCCGAGGCGTCCGTCTCGGAGCTAGCTCCCGGGTCGGCACGACACGGCGCGACCCCGGCAGCAGACGGGGTGGGGGGGCGGGGGAAGCCGGGAAGATGTCGCCGGGAGGCTGCCTCGGAGGAGACGCACTCCCCACGCGATTCCTGGGCGGGGGGAAATCCCACGGAGACGCCGGCGGTGCCCGGGGAGGCTGGCACGGGCTGCCCAGAGGGGCACGAGCAAGATCCCCGGCTGCCCGGACGGAGGGAGGGAGGGAGGGAGGGAAGGCGGGGACTGGCAAACCGAAACCAGGCCAGCGCTCAGAGAACAACGCAGGAATTCATCCTTTCTCGAACGGAGGAGGTCTTTCGGAAGCAGACACGCAAAGCCCAGAAGCTAGAAAGGAAAGGAAG
>NW_028121611.1:17500-19174 GCF_965194805.1 Balaenoptera borealis
TTCACCGCGGTAGGCGGGCCTCTTCACTATCGCGGCCTCTCTTGTTGCGCGGAGCACAGGCTCCAGATGCGCAGGCTCAGTAATTGTGGCTCACGGGCCTAGTTGCTCCGCGACATGTGGGATCTTCCCAGACCAGGGCCCGAACCCGTGTCCCCTGCATCAGCAGGCAGATTCTCAACCACTGCGCCACCAGGAAAGCCCAGGGTCTCTGTTTTTAATTTAAGGTCCTCTGAAACGTCAGTAAGTGTTCGTGAACATACTCATGTGTACTTTATTCCTCCATCCAATCGTCAGTCATCTGGCAGAAGGAGAGCCTCATCACCGGCAAACAACATTCCGACCCTTAATGAGAAAATACTTTTCTGGTGCTTTCGCCAAAAAATGCAAAGCCCCTTATTTAAGCTAATGACATTAAAAAGAAATCCTTAGTACCTAGGAACAGAACAAAGTGAAAGAAACACAATGCACAGACTTGGGGGAAGAAAGAAAGAAAGAGAGAGAGAGAGAGAGAGGGAGAGAGAGAGAGAGAGAGAGAGAAGAAAAGAAAAGAAAGAAAAAGAAAGAAAGAAAGAAAGAAAGAAAGAAAGAAAGAAAGAAAGAAAGAAAGAAAAAGAAAGAAAGAAAGAAAAAGAAAGAAAGAAAGAAAGAAAAAGAAAGAAAGAAAGAGAAAATCTCTCAACCTAAAAGTTTTTGTAACAAACGGACAATCTGTGATTTGGTAGGTAAAATATATTTTTGGAACGTAAAGTTCTTTGAGACAAGAATGGAGAAGAAAACAAGAAAAAGACAATCAGAATTCAGAACGCTTAGAAACCTGAATCGGTCATGAACAGGAACTAGGAAGCCACGGTGAACGGGGTCCGTGACACCAGTGTTTCTGGACCGGCAAATGGATGATTCCATTCCATCATGTCTAGAAGCATACATTTTCACACAGCGTCACTTTTTCAAAATTTCTTTCCCCCAAAGTGATGCCAGAGGTGTGGAGTCATACATCGAAACATCTTTAGTTTTACAGTTAGTTTGAGTTTTACAGTTCCTTCTGTAATAAGGAGACAGAAGTAGGTCCACTGAGACTTGTTGAGCCAAGAACGTTTCCATAGGTTATCTCTGGAAACGATCTAGACGTTCCACGAATTCCCCATCATTCCACTTATGCCAACTCTAAAGTTTCTAAAGTGACCCAAAGGTCTGGGAGAAACTGTTTTTAAGTAGACATACATACCACAACACATAACCTTTCTTAAGGAGTTCCTCCACCTAGAGCTATCGAAATCACTTGTTCTAAATCCCATGACGATGAGATGACCCGTGAACATCTCCTGAGACTTTAGACGACGTCAGCCATCACCCCCCAAGTTCTTTTTCTTGCTGACGAATTCGGTTCACTCCCGTGAACTTATTGGATTTGGGGTCGACGTAGATAGAAGAAAAGGTTGACCTCGAATGCTGATCACGCTAAAGACCTGCCTAGTTTCATAAAACCCATCCCTTGACCTTGGCTATATCTCGGCTGAAGGGTTCATCCTAGATCACGTGAACTTGCAAAAACCTTCGGGCGGGCCTTTCTAGTGGACTGAATTCGGGAGTGCTTCCTTCTAAGCCAGTTCAAGAGAGCTCTTTCACAAGTTAACTGTGGCACTCGGATCCGTACGTAGACACAGGCCAGCTCTA
>NW_028121610.1:0-19087 GCF_965194805.1 Balaenoptera borealis
CCCACTAAAGAGAACAGAATAGAGGAGACTTTAAAAGGTAAACATTGAGCTACCATATGATCCAGCAGACCTATTCCTGGACCTATAAACTAAGAAGACAGAATTGGAAGGACACAGGCACGCAAATCTGCATTGCATAGTATTACAATTGCCAAGATATGGAAGTAACCAAAAAGTCCACCGACAGATGGGTGGACAAAGAAGAACTGCTACCTGTACAGATGGAATATGAGCTTGTGAAAAAATGAAACAATGCCATTTGCAGAACCATAGATGAGTGTAGAAATAATCACGCAACTTGGAGTAAGTGAGAAAGCGAAGGACACATATCCTATCATATCACATATAGGTGTTACCTAAAGAATGATACAAACAAAGATATTTGCACATAGAAACACTATCATAGATTCATTAAAAAAACTTATGGTTCACCAAATGGAAAGGTGTGAGGATTGGACACATTACCATATTGATGTTAACAGAGAGATACAAACACATGTGAAATATATAATCACCAAATACCTACGCAATACCAAGAGAAGACTACTCAACATTGTGTCATAACCTACATGGGAAAAGGATGCGAAGAATAATAGATATATGCATATGTGTGAAAGAACCACATCTTGCACACCTAGAAGAAACAAAACATTGTAATCTAGTTTGCTGTGAGAAAAAATAAAAATAAAGTTAAAGATACCAACAAGAAGTAATGAGACATAAACTTAAAGGGCTTTTTCCTCGCACATTCCATTCTAATTTACAACCTAGAACACCACTTCCAGCAACGCTCTGTTGCCCTAGTAACCAGATTTGGTAAAGGAGAAATGCTGCCGCCTTGTGGTCGATTCCCGCAAGAGCAGCTTTTAACCCACAGCTAATGGTCACTTACCATTCCCAAGGACTCAGGGCTGTAAAGGACACCTGCCCTCAAAATTGTGCTGAGGTAGGGAATGGATAAAAAAATTTCAAAACAGGCAAAATTTTCAAGAAGATAGTATGAAGAGGTAAGTTTTACTCACTCTCTTTTTAAAGAAAGGAAAATGGATAAAAGCTCCACTTCAGGAAGTATTAGACTCATGCAATCTAATCTACAAAAAGTTTTCAACTCACACCAGTCGACTGACCATTGGCAAAAAGTCTACAATCAATAAATGCTGAAGTGGTTTTAGAGAATTGTGTACCCTCTAGCTGCTGGTGAGATGTAAAAGGGTTAAACGCTTATAATGAGAACAGAAAGGAGCTGCTTTGAAAAGGAAAAATTGAGGTACCATTCAATCCAGCAGGCGCACCAATGGGCCTCTCACCTGAGAAGACCAGAATGAAGAAGACCCGGGCTGCAAAAGCTGCACTGCAGCCTTATTCACAATAGACAAGACAGTGAAGCAACCAAAATGTCCATCAACAGATGAAAGGATAAAGAAGAAGTGGTCCATGTACGCAATGAATACTAGCCATGGAAATCAATGAAACACTGCTCTTTGAGGCACCATAGATGATCTTGGAGATAATCACAGAACATGAGGTAAGTCGGAAAGCAAAAGTCCTATATCCTATGATATCACTTATAGGTGTTATCTAATAACTGACACAAATGAACATATGTCCACAGAGAAAGTCAATCACAGACTTATTAAAAAAAACTATGCTTATTTAAAAGGAAAGGTGGGGGGAATGGATAAATGAAGATTAGCGTTACCATATGTATACAAATACATATTATATACATATATCAAAAAGACCGATCATATAGCAAGGAAGGTTTACGGAACACTCTGTAATAATTTACACGGGAAGAGGATCTCTACATAAATAGGTATATAGAATATGTAGATGAAACAGAGTGTGTACACCTGGGACAAGCAACATTCTAACCATTACCCCAATTGAAAAAATTAAAACAACGAAGTAGGAGTAATGAGACATAAACTTATGGGGGGTTTTCCTGGCACATTCCATTCAACTTTACAACCTAGGCAAACGACTTCCAGAACGGCTCTGCTGCCCTAGTACCCAGATTTGGGAATCGAGAAATGCTGCATCCTTGAGGTCATTTCCCACAACAGCAGCTTTAAACCCACTGGAAAATGTCACTAATTATTCACCAATTGCAGTTCTGTAAATGACACCGGCCCTCCAAAAAATACTGAGGTCGAAAATCGAACAAAAAATTCTAGAGTGCAACATTCCAAAAAGAAAATTTGAAGAGGTATATTATACTCACACTTTTTTTCTTTTTTCTTTTAACAGAAAAGAAAAAGGCGTGGAAAAATGATGAATTGTAGGAATTTTTACAGACATGTAAACCCAAATTACAAAAACCTATCAGCTCACACCAGTCAGAATGGCCATCAACAAAAATGCTGCAAACAAGAAATGCTGACGTGATTGTGGAGAAATGCGTACCCTCGATTCTAAGGGGACGTGGTAAGAGCCACTAATGAAAGCACAATTGAGGTGCCTTGAAAAGGTAAACGTTGAGCTACCCTACCAGTCAATCAATCATACCCACTGCTGGGTCTATCACCTGAGAAAAGGAAAATCAGAAATCACAGGCTGGCAATCCTGCACTCCAGCAATATTTACCATAGGCAACATTTAGAAGCAACGAAAATATCCATCAACAGAGGAATGCACCAAGAAGAAGTGGTCCATGTACACAATGGAATATTAGCCATGGAAAACATTGAAGCACTGCTATTTGAGGCACCATAGATGAGCCTGGAGATAATCACAAAATATGAAGTAGGTCGGAAAGCAAAACACCTATATCCTATATTATCACTTATGGTGTTATCTAATAACTGACAGAAATGAACATATTTCCAAAGAGAAAGACACTCACAGGCTTAGAAATCAAACTCTGCTCATTTATAAGGAAAGGTGGGGGCAATGGATAAATGAAGATTAGTGTTACTATACATATATAAATACATATTATATAAATTTATCAAAAGCCAGACCATATATTAAGGGGGGGTCTACGGAACACTCTGTAATATTTTACATGGGAAGAGGATCTGTACATGAATAGACGTATATAATGTATAAATGAACCAGACTGTGTACACTTAGGACAAACAATATTCTAATCTTAACCCCGATTTTAAAAATTTTAAAAACCAAGAAGTATTAATGAGAGATAAACATATGGGGCTATCTCCTGGCACATTCCATTCTAATTTACAACCTAGGAACATGACTTCCAGAAAGGCTCTTGCCCTAGTACCCAGATTTGGGAATGGAGAAATGCTACCCCATTTTAGCCGTTTCCCACAACAGAAGCTTTAAACCCATTGCTTAAGGTCACTAAGTATTCAGATAACCACAGGCCTTTAAATGACACCTACCCTCCAAAACAATCCTGGGGTTGAAAATTGACCAAAAAATTCAAATGAGGGCAACGTTCCAAGAAGACACTTTCAAGAGGTATATTGTACTCACACTTTTTTCTTTTTTTTTAAACAGAAAAAAAAGGTGTGGAAAACTGATGAATTTTAGAAATTTTAATGACATGAATACCCATATTACAAAAACCTATCAGCTCACAGCAGTCAGAATGGCCATTAGGAAAAATATTGCAAAAAATAAATGGTGAAGGGAGTGTGGAGAAATGCGTACCCTCGGTTGTAAGGGGGGGCATGTAAAGAGCCACTAATGAAAACACAGTGTAGGTGCTTTGAAAAGGGAAACATTGAGCTACCAGTCAATCAGTCACAACCACTTCTGGGCCTATCACCTGAGAAAATGAAAATCAAAAAGTCACAGGCTGGCAATCCCGCACTCCAGCACTATTTACCATAGCCAACACTTGGAAGCAACAAAAATGTCCATCAACCGAGGAATGCACCAAGACGAAGTGTTCCATGTACACAATGGAATATTACTCCAATAATAAATATAAATTAAATCTAAAAAACAAAGCAAAAGTAAGGAGACATCAGCATTTGTGGGTTTATCCGGGCACATTGCACTCTAATTTATAACCGAGGGCCACCAGTGGCCAGAAGGTGTGTTTCCCTAGTTACCAGAGTGGGGAACATAGAAAGGCTGCCGCCTTCTGGCCGTTACCTGCAAAAGCAGCTTTAAAGCCTGTGCTAATGGTCACTTCATATGAACAAGTACTGCAGGGCTGTAAATGAAACCTGCCCTCAAAATGTCTTGAGGGAGGTAATGGCCAAAAAATTTCAAAATGTGACACATACTTTAAGTAAACACTTTGAAGAACTAAGCTGTAATCACAGTTTGATAAATAAAAAGGACATGCTTTAAAGCTCAATTTCAACAGATTTTGGGACACATGCAAGTTCAACAACAAAGAGGTCTCAGCTCGTACCTGTCAGAATAACCATCAGCAATAAAACTACAAACAATATATACTGAAGGTGTTTTGGAGAAATGCATACCCTCAACTTTAAGTTGGACGTAACCTGGAAAGAGCCACTAATGAGAACTGAATGGTGGTGCCTTTAAAACGTACACACTGAGCTACCATATGATACAGCAAGCCCACTCCTTGGCCTATAACATAGGAAGATAGATCTGCAAAGACACAGGCAAGCAAATGTGCATTGCAGCAGTATTACAATAGCCAAGACATGATGCAACCAAAAAGTCCATCAAGAGTTGCGTTGCCAAAGAAGAACTGGTTCATGTACAGATGGAATATTAGCCAGGGAAAAAAATGAAACAAGGCCATTTGCAGCACCATGTATGATTCTTGAGGTAATCAGGCAAATTGTACTAAGTCAGAAAACAAAAGACACATATCCTATAATATCACTTATAGGTCTTAGCTAAAAATTGATACCAATGAAGATATTTCCACAGAGAAATGCAATCACAGATTCATTAAAGAAACTTATGTTTCATCAAATGGAAAGGTGTGCGGATTGGATACATTAGGATATTGGGGTTAACATAGATATAGAAACACATGTGAAATATGTAATCACCAAAGACCTACGTAATACCAAGAGAAGATTACTCAACATTGTGTCATAACCTACATGGGGAAATGATCCAAAGAAGAATAGATATATGTATATGTTTAAAAGAACCACATCTTGCACATCTAGAAGAAACAAAACATTTTAATCAAATTTGCTCTGATAAAAAATAAAAATTAAATTAAAAAAAGAACAAGAAGTAATGAGACATAAACTTAAGGGGCTTTTTGCTGGCACATTGCATTCTACTTTACAACCAGAACATGACTTCCATTAAGGCTCTGTCATCACTAATAAAGCAGCTTTATAAGCAATGTTGAAGATAGCTTAAAAGAAGTCTCACTAATTATTGATAGTAGCAAGAAAACAAAGTAAAGTAAAAATCTCACTGCAAAAAGTATACATAGAGTGAGGATAGTAGATCAAACACTTATTACACTTCTGTAAAGAATAAAAGACAGCAATAGTATGTTTTTTTTTTAAAAGAAAGGGCCCAAATAAATCTGAAATGAAAGAGGTGATGTTACAACAGACACCACAGAAATACAAAGTATCCTAAGATACACACAGGGTAACTCAGGGCTCAGACTGGACAGAGCCCACTCTCCAGTCCCCTTTACATGACTTACAGGAGCCTCAGGAACTGAGGAGGGGGTCCCTGAGGAGAGGCTCAAGATAGAATATGGTAGGCATTAACATGGCTCCATTCATCTTAAACATGCCTGAACTACATTCACACGAGATGATTTTGTCCTGTATGTACATTGGCACCTCTAGTCGGAACTGCAGATCTTTGGCTTCATCACCTCTACTGAGAGCATTAGCTTCACCTGCTGTGGACCGTCTCCTATAGGATTTCTAGAACCACCAAACATCAAAGCTTCACAGGACCCAGAGTCTGTGCGACTCCACGCAGAGTCTCAGAGTCTCAACTCCACTCAGATACTCCACTCTTGGAGGGCACACACAAAGTAATGTGCACATCAGGGCCCAGGGGAAAGAGCAGTGACCCCGTAGGAGAATGACCAGAACTACCTGATAGTTTTAGAGGGTCTCCTGCAGAGGCAGGTGGTGGCTGTGGCTGTGGCTCACCGTGAGGACAACGACACTGGCAGCAGAAGTTCTGGGAAATACTCCTTGGTGTGAGCCCTCCCAGAGTCCGCCATTAGCCCCACCAAGAGCAAGGTAGACTCCAGTGCTGGGTTGCCTCAGGCCAAACAACCAACAGGGAGGGAACCCAGCCCCATGGATCAGCAGACAAGCAGATTAAACTTTTTATTAAAGTTTTATTTAATCTGCAGACAAGCGGATTAAAGCTCTGCCCACCAAAGCAACACCCAGCTCTACCCACCACCAGTCCCTCCCATCAGGAAGCTTGCACAAGCCTCTAAGATAGACTCATCCACTGGAGAGCAGACAGCAGAAGGAAGAAGAACTACAATTCTGAAGCCTGTGGAAGGAAAACCACATTCACAGAAAGATAGACAAAATGAAAAGGCAGAGGACTTTATACCAGATCAAGGAACAAGATAAAACCCCAGAAAAAAAAACGAAATGAGGTGGAGATAGGGAACCTTCCAGAAAAAGAATCAGAATAAAGATAGTGAAGATGATCCAAGACCTTGGCAAAAGAATGGAGGCAAAAACAAAAAGAATAAAATATCTAGGAATAAACCTACCTAAGGAGACAAAAGACCTGTATGCAGAAAACTATAAGACACTGATGAAAGAAATTAAAGATGATACAAATAGATGGAGACATATACCATGTTCTTGGATTAGAAGAATCAATATTGTGAAAATGACTATACTACCCAAAGCAATCTACAGATTCAATGCAATTCCTATCAAAATACCTTTGGCATTTTCTACAGAACTAGAAAAAAAAATCTTAAAATTTGTAGGGAGACACAAAAGACCCCGGATAGCCAAAGCAGCCTTGAGGGGAAAAAAAAAAAAAGAGCTGGAGGAATCAGACTTCCAGACTTCAGACTATATTACAAAGCTACAGTAATCAAGATGTTATGGTACTGACACAAAAACAGAAATATAGATCAATAGAACAGGATAGAAAGCACAGAGATAAACCCACGTACCTATGGTCCACTAATCTATGACAAAGGAGGCAAGGGTATACAATGGAGAAAAGACAGTGTCTTCAGTAGGTGGTGCTGGGAAAACTGGACAGCTACATGTAAAAGAATGAAATTAGAACACTCCCTAACACCATACACAAAAATAAACTCAAAATGGATTAGAGACCTAAATGTAAGACCAGCCACTATAAAACTCTTAGAGGAAAACATAAGCAGAACAGTCTATGACATAAATCACAGCAAGATCCTTTTTGACCCACCTCCTAGGGAAATGGAAATAAAAACAAAAATTAAAAAAATGGGACCTAATGAAACTTAAAATCTTTTGCACAGCAAAGCAAAACATAAGCAAGATGAAAAGACAACCATCAGAATGGGAGAAAATATTTTCAAATGAAGCAAATGGCAAAGGATTAATCTCCAAAAAGCAGCTCATGCAGCTCAATATCACAAAACCAAACAACCCAATCCAAAAATGGGCAGAAGACCTAAATAGACATTTCTCCAAAGAAGATATACAGTTTGCCAACAAACACATGAAAGGATGCTGAACATCACTAATCATTAGAGAAATGCAAATCAAAACTACAGTGAGATATCACCTCACACCAGTCAGAATGGCCATCATCAAAAAATCTACAAACAATAAATGCTGGAGAGGCATTTATTGGAGAAAAGGGAACCCTCTTGCACTGTTGGTGGGAATGTAAATTGATATAGCTACTAGGGAGAACGGTATGGGGGTTCCTTAAAAACTAAAAATAGAACAACCGTACAACCCAGCAATCCCACTACTGGACATTTACTCTGAGAAAACCATAATTCAAAAAGAGTCATGTACCACAATGTTCATGGTAGCTCTATTTACAATAGCCAGGACATGGAAGCAACCTAAGTGTCCATCAACAGATAACTGGATAAAGAAGATGTGGCACATATATACAATGGAACATTATTCAGCCATAAAAAGAAACGAAATTGAGTTATTTGTAGTGAGGTGGATGGATCTAGAGTCTGTCCTACAGAGTGAAGTAAGTCAGAAAGAGAAAAACAAATACCGTATGCTAACACATATATATGGAATCTAAAAGAAAAAAGTTTATGAAGAACCTAGGGGCAGGAAAGGATTAAGGACACAGACGTAGAGAAAGGACTTGAGGACACGGGGAGGGGGAAGGGTAAGCTGGGACAAAGTGAGAGAGTGGTATGGACATATATACACTACCAAATGTAAAATTGATAGCTACTGGGAAGCAGCCACATAGCACAGGGAGATCAGCTCGGTGCTTTGTGACCACCTACAGGGGTGGGATAAGGGAGTGAGAGGGAAGTGCAAGAGGGAGGGGATATGGTGTTATATGTATACGTATAGCTGATTCACTTTTTCATACAGCAGAAACTAACACACAATTGTAAAACAATTATACTCCAATAAAGATGTAAAAGAAAAAAAAAAAGAAAGCCCAGAGACAAACCTACACACCTATGGTCCACTAATCTATGACAAAGGAGGCAAGGATATACAATGGAGAAAAGACAGTCTCTTCAATAAGTGGTGCTGGGAAAAATGGACAGCTACATGTAAAAGAATGAAATTAGAACACTCCCTAACACCATACACAAAAAATAAACTCAAAATGGATTAGAGACCGAAATGTTAGACTGGACACTATAAAACTCTTAGAGGAAAACATAGGAAGAATACTCTTTGACATAAATCACAGCAAGATCTTTTTTGATCCACCTCCTAGAGTAATGGAATAAAAAACAAAAATAAACAAATGGGAGCAAATGAAACCTAAAATCTTTTGGAAAGCAAAGGAAACTACAAAGACGACGAAAAGACAACCCTCAGAATGGGAGAAAATATTTGCAAACGAATCAATGGACAAAGGATTAGTCTCCAATATATATAAACAGCTCATGCAGCTCAACAGTAAAAAAACAAACAACCCAATCCAAAAATGGGCAGATGACGTAAATAGACATTTGTCCCGAGAAGACATACAGATGGCCAAGAAGCACATGAAAAGCTGCTCAACATCACTAATTATTAGAGAAATATAAACCAAAACTACAATGAGGTATCACCTCACACAAGTTAGAATGGGCATCATCAGAAAATCTACAGACAACAAATGCTGGAGAGGGTGTGGAGAAAAGGGAACCCTCTTACACTATTTGTGGGAATGTAAATTGATACAGTCACTATGGAGAACAGTATGGAGGTTCCTTAAAAAACTAAAAATAGAATTACCATATGACCCAGCAATCCCACTACTGGGCATATACCCAGAGAAAACCATAATTCAAAAAGACACATTCACCACAATGTTCATTGCAGCACTATTTACAATAGCCAGGTCATGGAAGCAACCTAAATGCCCATAGATAGACAAATGGAAAATATGTGGTACATATATAAAATGGAATATTACTCAGCCATAAAAAGGAATGAAATTGGATCATTTGTAGACACGTGGATAGATCTAGAGACTGTCATACAGAGTGAAGTAAGTCAGAAAAAGAAAAACATATATCGTATATTAATGCATACATGTGGAACCTAGAAAAATGGTACAGATGAACCGGTTTGCAAGGCAGAAATAGAGACACAGACGTAGAGAACAAATGTATGGTCACCAAGGGGGGAAAGTGGCAGGGTGGTGGTGGTGGGATGAATTGCGAGCCTGGGATTGACAGATATACACTTATATGTATAAAATAGATAACCAATAAGAACCTGCTGTATAAAAAAATGAATAAAATAAAATTTAAAAATTTAAAAATATTTAAAAACAGAAAACAAAAAAAAAAGTTCTGTCCTTCCCATAGACGTATTTATATGAATGAATTATTTCCATGCTTATATCTATAAATACAAAAAGAGGAATAAAACCTACCTTGAACCAAAAAAGAAAAAAAAAAAAAAAACAGAACCCACTGGTCATACAGAGGAAATCCCTATCAGGGCACTTGCTCCAGTGGTACACAATTCTGAAGTTGGTCAGAGGTGGGGAATCGTCTCCCATGCAGCCAGCAGCTCCCCCGCAAGGAGCGTCCTCATTGCAAAGCTGGGGGACCGTGAGGAGGCGTCTCTGAGTAAACGTGAGCTGAGCCTCAGGCCAGCTGCTGCTGAACTTTTCCCACCCTTCCCAGGTAAAACACCTGAATGTGTGCAAAGACTTTAAAGCCTAGAGGAAGGGGCTTGGAGTCACACCAGCGACAGCACGCAGGACAACTTGGTGCCTGCAGGCCAGCCAGGACGGTCCTGGCCCCGGGCGCTCTTCTGGAATCTTTCCATTTCCCTGCCTGAGCTACCCCTCCTGTCCCGGTCCCCACTGCTTTATTCCTTCCTCACCTCTGCCCGGGTAGAAATTCCAGCAGCAGGTATGGGTGACACATCCTCTTCTTTAGCAGGTGGCAGCCCGGCAACTCCTGCAGAAAGTCCAGCAGAGCCCCACTCACACGGGGCCACTCATAGAGCCCTGGGCCCTACTCCCTCCCACCAGCACAACCCCGAGACTGCTGACGGGGCAGAGAATATGGCGTCAGGCACAGCTGCAGAGGTTTTTGCTGCCTTGAGGGGTGTTTATATTGACCTTAACCCAGGCACACCTGGGAAGAGCTGGCCGGCCAGGTCAGGCTGCCCAGGTCAGCCAATCCTCGCCCCTCAAGGGTTCAGAGTTGCAGATAATGGGCCTTGCTGCACCGGCCAGATCCAAGGAACAGGTGTAGGGTCCCGAGAGTCAGGATAGACAAGGGGCGGCAGCCCTGGCTTGTTTTCTAATCATTTTATCTGGTCCATGAGTGGAAGACAACTTCAAGAAGACCCTCTCCTAATGAGAGGAACCCAGGAGTCAGGGAGAGGAGGGTTGGTGGGTGGAGACAGAGGCCTGGTGCCCCGGCTGCAGTGGAAGCCCCTGGAAGACCAGGCGGAGGGAGGCCGCACAGAGAGAAGCCTAGGGTCACAGACCTGTCGGAGCTGATGTTTGTTAGTTCAAGCCCTGCTCTGAGGTGCTCTGTGTCAGCTCTGAGCGACAGGTGTGCTGGGGGTGCTCTGCAATGAGGACTATGTGCACGGTTCCTGTGTGCCCAGCTCTGCCGGGGTACCTGTCCAAGGGAGCTCCATATCCAGGGAGAGGCCTGCCCACGAGAGCCCCATGAGCTGCTGGGTACCTTCCCAGGTGAGCTCCATATCCTGGTAGGGGTCTGCCCACGAGAGCCCCGTGAGCTGCGGGGTACCTGCCCAGGTGAGCTCCATATCCTGGGAGGGGCCTGACCATGAGAGCCCCATGGGCTGCTGGGTACCTGCCCAGGTGAGCTCCATATCCTGGGAGGGGCCTGACCATGAGAGCTCCGTGGGCTGCTGGGTACCTGCACAGGTGAGCTCCATATCCTGGGAGGGGCCTAACCACGAGAGCCCCGTGGGCTGCTGGCTACCTGCACAGGTGAGCTCCATATCCTGGGAGGGGCCTGACCATGAGAGCCCCGTAAAGGTAAAGGATGCCAGGACAGTCAGTGAAGCCACAGAGGATATACATCCAGTAGTTCCTAATTCCTACACCCTGCTGGTCATTCTACCATCCACCAGGATATGGTATTCTGTATTAGACTTCAATGATGCCTTCTTCTGTATTCCATTAGTCCCAGAGTCACAAGAAATTTTGGCTGTGAGTGGCACGACTCAACATACAACAAAAACAATACTGCTTGGCCGTCCTGCCCCAGGGGTTCAAAAATTCCCACACCATCTTTGGGGAAACGTTAGCTAAAACCCTAAAAGATCTACCTCTGGAGAAGTGAACCCTCCTTCAATATGCAGACGACATTCTGGGCTTCCCTGGTGGCACAGTGGTTGAGAATCTGCCTACCAATGCAGGGGACACAGGTTCGAGCCCTGGTCTGAGAAGATCCCATATGCCGCGGAACAACTAGGCCCCTGAGCCACAATTACTGAGCCTGCGCGTCTGGAGCCTGTGCTCCACAATAAGAGAGGCTGCGATAGTGAGAGGCCCGCACACCGCGATGAAGAGTGGCCCCCGCTTGCCGCAACTAGAGAAAGCCCTCGCACAGAAACGAAGACCCAACACAGCCATAAATAATAAATAAACAAATTAAAAAAAAATGCAGACGACATTCTGATCGCCAGCCCTACTAAGGAGGCCTCTGGACTACCTAGCCAATAAAAGATAGAAGGTGTCCAAGAAAAAGGCTCAAATATCACAGACTAAGGTGACCTGCCTGGGCTTCATTCTCACAGAAGATCGGAGAAGCCCATCCCAGGAAAGGGAAGAAGCCATTTGCAGCCTCACCCTTCCTAAAACTAGAAGACAGCTTAGGGGTTCCTGGGGAGACCGGGGTTTGCTGCATCTGGATCCCTAACTACAGTCTAATACCTGGGCCTCTATATGAAACACTGAAAGGAAAAGATGATGATCCTTTTGAATAGCATCCAGAAGCGGCCTTTCAAGAAAGGAAAGAGCAGTCAATTCAGACCCTTGCCCTGGACCTCCCTAATTTAGCTAAACCCTTTGACCTTTATATTCCTGGTCGAAGGCGAATCGCCCTTGGAGTTTTAGTGCAAAAACTGGGACCACTTGAAATGGAACAACGCAAGAATGCCCTCCAGGCATTGGCCAGCCACCCCATCCGACCAGGATACTGGGGGTATCTAAAAACCTGGAAATGAGCAGCCCACAAGGCCAGCTCCCTCCTAAGGGTAAAGGACGCCACTTGGTGATCCTAACCACCCACCATGCCCTGAAGTTGCAGGGATCGCTCCGTGGGCACAATGACCTCGAGTGAGGAGGCCCTCCAACTCCAACCTCCAGAGAGACAACCTGGGGCAACAGGCCCCCATGACGACTCGTGTGACCATCACTTGACCTGGAGCTTCTCTCAGAAAACCACAAGAGTGTGCCCCAAAAGAACAGACTATTGCTTGAAGGACTTACTGCACCCAGAGCGGAGCTAATAAACTTGGCAGGGGAACCCTAAATAACGCTGCCACCATAGAAAAGCCTACAGACACCACAGTGACGGCGGCCAATGAGACCAGATGGACTCCTGGTTACTTCAAAAGGGCGGTGACTGAGTGGCCGTCATGGTCCTGGATCACCACCGGCCCTGGACTGTCTGGGAGTTGAGCAGGCAGGGCTCTGACACCTGGTGCTGTTTGTACGTTAATTCAGTGGCCTAACTGAAGAAAGCACAGACTACTGGTCAGAGCATCTAGGCTGGCAGAAACCGTCAGCCTAAGGGGGCCGAACCAATGTGGAGCAGGGTAAAACCGGCCCCCCCAGCGTCCCTGCGCATCTCTTTCCTGGACCCTTAAAGGTCATTAGAATCTATAAAACTTCCAACGCTGGTGCTCAGGCAGACGAGCAGTGAGGGAGGAGGCCTGGGGACAATCAACCTCACCTGGAGGCTGCTGGGGAGAAGTCCTGCCCCTCCCCCGGGTATGAGGACACCCAACTCAGCACGAAGCATTTACAGAAGAGGTGTCTGCACCCTCAGGGCCCCAAGAATGTGGAATGGGACAAGAGGCAGAGGAGGGGTTTGTCACCGGCAAAGCCCATTAAAAATTCCTGGGAGATAAAAATAGAATCTGGGCAATAAAATAAAGTCTAACCATTTTTTCCTTTGTGCTTTTTCTAATTTCACTTGTTCCTAGGTTTCCACAGGCAGAGGTCCCACACCTGGCACTTCAGACCCGATTTCCTAGTGCAAAATGGCTGGGCCGACACCTCAGCTCTCGGGGCCCCGTGCAGACTCCGCCACATAGAGCCTGAGCTCCAGCCAACCCGGCCCTCGAGAGCTCCGCCTCGTCCCTCCCGCTGACGCTGACGGGATCCCTACACAGCAGCCCGGCCCACAGCCCGCGGGGGAGCGCACGCTCTCACCTCTCCATTCTCTGATCAAAATATAAAGTTTTCCTTTGCTTCTGAACCAAACTCAGTCTCGATCTGTTGGCTCCAATGACACTGGGCAGGGGGACCCTTGTTGGGGCCGACTCTGCAGGATCAGTAACAGAATTTGAGAACATTGTAACTTCAATGAACAGATGTGTGAGCCAAATATTGTAACTTCAATGAACAGATGTGTGAGCCAAACTGTAATTAACATAGAGCAGTGTATAAGGCTCGTGTAAAATAAGGTATTTCTAACACTTCCATTTGATATTTCCATCACTTTATTATAAGCAAGTTCAGTGGAGGGGTTTGTCGTATTTGTCAGGTCAACAGTAGAGAAATGCAGTAATTTCTTTCCAAGGATGTGGATCTACTAATCTTGGCTGAAGTTTCAATCTTGTTTTGAATGATTTTCCATTGAAAATGATACCTCTCTTTCAGCTCCTAGATTTCAGAGAAGTATAAAATCTTGTATTTTTTTATTACCAAAGGGGAAAGGTGGGAGGAGGGATAAATTAACAGTTTCGGATTAACATATACACACTGCTATGTATAAAATATATCATCAACAAGGAACTGCTGTATAGCACAGGGAACTATACTCAATATTTTGTAATAACCCCTAAGGGGAAATAATCTGAAAAACAATAGATATCTATATTGACATCATCTATCAACTACAGATAAAATGGAACCTAAAGGAGGCCGATGGTGAGCGTTTCTGACCATGAAGACTTCAATCCTCTAAAGTTCAGACTCTGCCTACAGCCCAGTCCCTTAATGAACATACATGTACCAGTAGCTTAAAAATTCCCCAGATTGGGGTTCGGGGAGACACTGATTTGAAAAAATCCCTGGTGTTCTCCTAACATACATGGGACCTTTCCTACAGCTAAAACATGCCTGTGACACCCAGAAGATGGTACACGGTAGGATCAGGAAGATTTTGGAAAAGGCACCTCATCTCCTAATCCCCTGGTTGTCGGAATCACCCCTCCAGCCTCTTTCCTAGCATTCTCCAAACGTGAGGATGTCAGCACCTTCAACATCCTGTTGCACAGAGTTTGGAATTAGTAGAGAGGATGAACGGGAAGGAGGAGAAACAATGAAAGACAAGCCCTAGATGTTCGGACAGGCACAGGTCACTCTAATTTCCCATCAAGAAGAAGAATTAACAACAGGCTCAGCCTGCCCCACGGAACCAGTATAGGGCCTAAAGCAATCCTGCGGGTTTGCAGCCAGCTCAAAAAAAAGCGAGTTGAAAAATGGAGCTCAGGGGTACTGCAATTCATAAACATGCAGAGTTATAAATGATCACTCTGGTTCAAAAATATATTGAGGGAAGGCAACGAAGACGATTTGAATGCAAGGCAGAATTGCAGGAAACAAATTTCAGGAGGTAGATTCGAATCGCCTTTAAAGCACATGAAAAGCGGTAAAACGTCGACAATGATGCCCTTGGCCAAAGAGGGCGTACACATTTTTTCCTGAATATATTCAGGAAAAAAGGCATACGCCCTTTTTGACAAACAAAGCAACCTGGAAAGGCAAATCAGCGCTACAAAGAAGTCTCACTTCCCATCGGTCAAAAGGGCCATGCTAAAAAAACTGTCAAAACCAGAAATGCAGGACAGGCCATGGAGAAATAGGAGCCCTGCTACGCTGCTGGGCGGGCTGTAAATTGCCAACAGCCACTCTGGAGAAGTGTACGGTGTGTCCTGAAACATCTAAAAAACTCAGCTTAGAGAGCATAGGGCACTTCCACTCATGGGCGTATAAATTGGGAAAACTAAAAATCAGCAAGACACAGGCACCCCAAAGTTTAGGGCTGCTCTGTTGACAAGAACCTCCACTTCATTACACCTTAAATATCCCAGGAAAGAGAAGAATGGATAACGAAGATGTGGTCCTTATGTACAATGGAATATCACTCAGGCATGAAATCAACGTCATAAGGCTAGTAGCAGCATGATGAGTGGATTTAGGTACGACGATTCTAAGTGAAAAAAGTCACACAGAAAAAGACACTTATCATAAGATATCACTTAGAGAGGGAATGTAAAAACAGCTACACTTGAACTGAATTACAAAACAGAACAGAGGCACACGTTTAGAAAACACATTACGCCTGCTTAACGGGAAAGGTGAGGTGGGGTGATGAATAAAACAAGGGTTTCAAATTAGTTCAGATACCGTTCCATAAACACAATATGTAATAGACAAGACCTACTCCGTGCTAAGTGAACTGGACTCAACACCCCCTATTCACCACACAAGAATATATCTGACTAGTAAGAATCTTAAAAACTATGTATTCATATCTCTCTGTAAGTGAGTCAAGTGGGTGTAAAGCGGCACAAATACAGAAGTGAAAAACAGGTAAACCCCATTATAAAAATCAATTACTTTAAAAACCCGTGAAACAAAGACAGTGAAAGAGAGAGAAATTCTTACAAAAGTCGTTCAGGGGCTGTGATGCCACCTGGATTGACCATATCTAGACCCACAGCTGATTGAGACATAAGGGTGGACACTCTTGGGGCTGAGAGGTTTGGTGAGGTGGGGTGAGCAAACGCAGACCCTTTAAAGTAATACTGCGTGGTACCCATCCCATAAGTCCCAAATCTCCAGGCTCAAGGGCATCTTCCGACATCGAAAACATGCATGAGAAACCCAGAAGATGGTACACCGTGTGATCGGGAAAGGTTTCTAAAACGAACCTCATTTCTCATCTCCTTGTGCTCCGGTTCGCCATTCCAGCCGCTTTACTAGCAATCTCCCTCCTTGGAGAATCAGCACCTTTAACCTCCTGTTCCGTACAGGTTGCAATTTGTCCTGAGGATGAACGGGAAGAGGGGGAACCAATGAGAGACTAGCTCTAGGTGTTGGGACAGGCACAGGTCACTCTATTTTCCATTCAGGAAGAAGAATTAACCACAGGCTCAGCCTGCCGCCCGGAGCCAGAATAGGGCCTGAAGCAATCCTGCGCTTTTGCGGCCAGCTCCCAAGAAAGCGAGTTGAAAAATGGAGCTCAGGGGCACTGCAATTCACAAACCTGCAGAGTTAGAAATGATAACTCTCATCCACAAATATATTGAGGGAAGGCAACGAAGAGGATTTGAAAGCAAGGCAGAATTGCAGGAAACAGATTTAAGGAGGGAGATTCGAATCGCCTTTAAAGCACAGGAAAAGCGGCAAAACCTCGACAATGATGCCCTTGGCCAAAAAGGGCGTATGCGTTTTTTCCTGAATATATTCAGGAAAAAACGCATACGCCCTTTTTGGCCAACCAAGCAACCTGGAAAGGCAAATCAGCGCTACAAAGAAGTCTCGCTTCCCATGGGTCAAAAGGGCCATGCTGAATAAAGTGTCAAAACCAGAAATGCAGGACAGGCCATGGAGAAATGGGAGCCTTGCTACGCTGATGGGCGGGATGTAAATTGCCATCAGCCACTCTGGAGAAGTGTACGGTGTGTCCTGAAACATCTAAAAAACTCAGCTTAGAGAGCATAGGGCACTTCCACTCATGGGCGTATAAATTGGGAAAACTAAAAATCAGCAAGACACAGGCACCCCAAAGTTTTGGGCTGCTCTTTTGACAAGAACCTCCACTTTGTTACAACTTAAATATCCCAGGAAAGAGAAGAATGGATAAAGAAGTTGTGGTCCTTATGTACAATGGAATATCAATCAGCCATGAAATCAATGTCATAAGGATAGGAGCCGCATGATGAGTGGATTTAAGTATGACGATTCTAAGTGAAATAAGTCACACAGAAAAAGACACTTATCATAAGGTATCACTTATAGAGGGAATGTAAAAACCGCTACCCTTGAACTGAATTACAAAACAGAACAGAGTCACACGTTTAGAAAACACACTATGGCTGCTTAACGGGAAAGGTGAGGTGGGGTGATGCATAAAACAAGGGTTTCAAATTAGCTCAGATACCGTTCCATAAACCCAATATGTAATAGACAAGACCTACTCCTTGCTCAGTTTACTGGACTCAACACCCCCTATTCACCGCCGAAGAATATGTTTGACTAGTAAGAATCTTAAACCCTCTGTATTGATATCTCTCTGTAAGTGAGTCAAGTGGGTGTAAAGCGGCATAAACACAGCAGTGCAAAGCAGCTAAACCCCATTCTAAAAATCAATTACTTTTAAAAACCCATGAAACAAAGAGAGTGAAAGAGAGAGAAATTCTTACAAAATTCGTAAAGGGGCTGCGATGCCACCTGGATTGACCATATCTAGACTCACAGCTGATTGAGACATAAGGGTGGACCCTCTTGGGGCTGAGAGGTTTGGTGAGGTGGGGTGAGGTAACGCAGACCCTTTAAAGTAATACGGCGTGGTACCCATCCCATGGGTCCCAAATCTCCAGGTTCAAGGGCATCTTCCTACATCGAAAACATGCATGAGAAACCCAGAAGATGGTACACCGTGTGATCGGGAAAGGTTTCTAAAACGCACCTCATTTCTCATCTCCTTATGCTCCGGTTCGCCATTCCAGCCACTTTACTAGCAATCTCCATCCTTGGAGAATCAGCACCTTTAACCTCGTGTTCCGTACAGGTTGCAATTTGTCCTGAGGATGAACGGGAAGAGGGGGAGCCAATGAGAGACTAGCTCTAGGTGTTGGGACAGGCACAGGTCACTCTATTTTCCCATCAGGAAGAAGAATTAACCACAGGCTCAGCCTGCCGCCCGGAGACAGAATAGGGCTTAAAGCAATCTTGCGCTTTTGCGGCCAGCTCCCAAGAAAGCGAGTTGGAAAATGGAGCTCAGGGGCACTGCAATTCACAGACCTGCAGAGTTAGAAATGATAACTCTCGTCCACAAATATATGGAGGGAAGGCAACGAAGAGGATTTGAAAGCAAGGCAGAATTGCAGGAAACAGATTTCAGGAGGTAGATTCGAATCGCCTTTAAAGCACAGGAAAAGCGGCAAAACCTCGACAATGATGTCCTTGGCCAAAAAGGGCGTATGCGTTTTTTCCTGAATATATTCAGGAAAAAACGCATACGCCCTTTTTGGCCAACCAAGCAACCTGGAAAGGCAAATCAGCGCTACAAAGAAGTCTCGCATCCCATCGGTCAAAAGGGCCATGCTGAATAAAG
>NW_028121609.1:0-19043 GCF_965194805.1 Balaenoptera borealis
ATGAGGCCGTAGTCGCCGCTCTGCAGCATTTTAACGCCAGTACGCTTTTCAGGACTCCTAGGTGCCTCGCCTGGAAACCCTATTCCCTGCAAGAAGAGCAAGTACCCTCAGGCTCCCCTGGCCCTTCTAAGCAATATCCAGGCCCGTAGCTTTCCGACTCACAGTGTGTATGCCGAGTGTAGGGCAACACAGTGCACTCTTATTGGGACATCTTGAGTAAGCCAGCACTCATACAAGGTTCACGAGCACCGTTCTAGCAAGTTCCTACATGCCGTGGAAGTCGCACTCATTCCCTGGTCTGAGCTGCACAGAGAAAAACACTAGGCTTCTCCTTCCATCCAGGACCTCCTACCTGAAGTCACCCTGCCTCCAGGAAGAAGACGACTTGCCTTCCTATTGCAACTAAAGCACAGTTTTTCCTGAAGCACTGCAGACTTGTGAAGAGGCACGGGCCCAGAGGCCTAGCTTGGGCTTTCCTTGGTGAGGCCGTTCACTAGATGCAGAACACCCTGCCTCGAGAAGTTGATTAAGGGAGGAAAACAGTGTGTACTCTGTGTCTCATTGGACTTGTTAAAAACCACAGAGATGTATGCTGCCTGTGCCCATGGAAATGGGGGCATGATGGTACTAGCCTTGCTTTCCATTTGGAAAGCCCCATTCTTGCTGCCGTGAAGCTCCCTGAAATTCTCTGCTGTTAACAGCTCTCTGGCCACTGTAGGCATGGGTGTGGGAAGAAAATGAGATTTCTCTGGCTACACACGGAGCTTCATTGGCCCGGTTGGGGCTCACCTTGCCATGCTCTAGAGCTAAAGGGAATCTCAACGTGAGTCCTTGCCTCGAGGTAAGGCCCTGAGTAGCCCTGCAGAAAGGGAGGCATGCAGCTCTTTCCATGAGCTCTTAGTGGAGGTTCCGCTTTATGTTAAAGGAAGCACCCTTTTCAGGACTCCTAGGCCCTTCGGGTGAGCATCATTTTTGTTCCAAGATCACTGACGCCCTCCACACCCCTGTGGGCCTGCTGAGCAGCATTGATTCCCATACGACCCTCGGAGGCCCTCTGTGTCTGCCGAGTCTCTGGCAACACACTGTACGTTACTTCAATAGAGCTATATTTCCAGAGCACTCGAACAGCGTCAGAACCACATTTCTAGGCAGTCCAACATGTCCTGCAAGTTTTCGAGATTGCCCTCGTCTGAGCTGCCCTGAGAACACACTCTTCTTAGAATTTATCGAGGAACTCTTTCCTGAAGTCACTCTATTCAAGGAGAAATACAGCATCCTAACATGCTGTGTCGCTCACAGTGCAAGCAACGGGAGAACTTGCCTCGAGGTAAGGCCCTGAAATGCTATGCAGAAGCGGAGGTGTGTAGCCGTTTCCATGAGGCCGTAGTCGCCGCTCTGCAGCATTTTAACGCCAGTACGCTTTTCAGGACTCCTAGGTGCCTCGCCTGGAAACCCTATTCCCTGCAAGAAGAGCAAGTACCCTCAGGCTCCCCTGGCCCTTCTAAGCAATATCCAGGCCCGTAGCTTTCCGACTCACAGTGTGTATGCCGAGTGTAGGGCAACACAGTGCACTCTTATTGGGACATCTTGAGTAAGCCAGCACTCATACAGGTTCACGAGCACCGTTCTAGCAAGTTCCTACATGCCGTGGAAGTCGCACTCATTCCCTGGTCTGAGCTGCACAGAGAAAAACACTAGGCTTCTCCTTCCATCCAGGACCTCCTACCTGAAGTCACCCTGCCTCCAGGAAGAAGACGACTTGCCTTCCTATTGCAACTAAAGCACAGTTTTTCCTGAAGCACTGCAGACTTGTGAAGAGGCACGGGCCCAGAGGCCTAGCTTGGGCTTTCCTTGGTGAGGCCGTTCACTAGATGCAGAACACCCTGCCTCGAGAAGTTGATTAAGGGAGGAAAACAGTGTGTACTCTGTGTCTCATTGGACTTGTTAAAAACCACAGAGATGTATGCTGCCTGTGCCCATGGAAATGGGGGCATGATGGTACTAGCCTTGCTTTCCATTTGGAAAGCTCCATTCTTGCCGCCGGGAAGCTCCCTGAAATTCTCTGCTGTTGACAGGCCTCTGGTCCCTCTACATTGGTGTGGGAAGAAAATGAGTTTTCTCTGGCTACACACGGAGCTTCTTTGGCCGGGGTGGGGCTCACCTTGCCATGCTCTAGAGCTAAAGGGAATCTCAACGTGAGTCCTTGCCTCGAGGTAAGGCCCTGAGTAGCCCTGCAGAAAGGGAGGCATTCAGCTCTTTTCCATTAGTTCTTAGTCGCTGTTCTCCTTTACTTTAAAGGAAGTACCCTTTTCAGGACTCCTAGGCCTCTCGGGTGAGCATCATTTTTGTTCCAAGATCCCTGAGTATCTCCACACCCCTGTAGGCCTGCTGAGCAACAACGAGGCCCATTGGTCCCTCGGAGTTCCTCTGTGTCTGCTGAGTCATGGGCAACACACTGCACTCTTTCTTGTCATATCTTGATTCACAGCACTCGCACAAGTTCACGAGCACCGTTCTAGCAAGTTCCAACATGCCGTGGAAGTCGAACTCATTCTTTAGACTGAGCTGCACAGAGGAAAAACACTAGGCTTCTTCTTCCATCTAAGACCTCTTACCTGAAGTTACACTGCCATCAGGAGAAACACTGCTTGCATTCTCATTGCAACTAAAGCAGAGTTTTTCCTGTAGCACTGCAGGCTTTTGAAGAGGCACGGGCCCATGGGCCTAGCTAGGGCCTTCCTTGGTGAGGCCGTTCACAAGACGCAGAACACCCTGCCTCGAGAAGTTGATTCAGGGAAGCAACCAGTGTGTACCCTGTGGTTCTTTTGACTTGTTAGAAACCACAGAGATGTATGCTGCCTGTGCCCATGGTAATGGGGGCATGATGGTACTAGCCTTGCTTTCCATTTGGAAAGCCCCATTCTTGCTGCCGTGAAGCTCCCTGAAATTCTCTGCTGTTAACAGCTCTCTGGCCACTGTAGGCATGGGTGTGGGAAGAAAATGAGATTTCTCTGGCTACACACGGAGCTTCATTGGCCCGGTTGGGGCTCACCTTGCCATGCTCTAGAGCTAAAGGGAATCTCAACGTGAGTCCTTGCCTCGAGGTAAGGCCCTGAGTAGCCCTGCAGAAAGGGAGGCATGCAGCTCTTTCCATGAGCTCTTAGTGGAGGTTCCGCTTTATGTTAAAGGAAGCACCCTTTTCAGGACTCCTAGGCCCTTCGGGTGAGCATCATTTTTGTTCCAAGATCACTGACGCCCTCCACACCCCTGTGGGCCTGCTGAGCAGCATTGATTCCCATACGACCCTCGGAGGCCCTCTGTGTCTGCCGAGTCTCTGGCAACACACTGTACGTTACTTCAATAGAGCTATATTTCCAGAGCACTCGAACAGCGTCAGAACCACATTTCTAGGCAGTCCAACATGTCCTGCAAGTTTTCGAGATTGCCCTCGTCTGAGCTGCCCTGAGAACACACTCTTCTTAGAATTTATCGAGGACCTCTTTCCTGAAGTCACTCTATTCAAGGAGAAATACAGCATCCTAACATGCTGTGTCGCTCACAGTGCAAGCAACGGGAGAACTTGCCTCGAGGTAAGGCCCTGAAATGCTATGCAGAAGCGGAGGTGTGTAGCCGTTTCCATGAGGCCGTAGTCGCCGCTCTGCAGCATTTTAACGCCAGTACGCTTTTCAGGACTCCTAGGTGCCTCGCCTGGAAACCCTATTCCCTGCAAGAAGAGCAAGTACCCTCAGGCTCCCCTGGCCCTTCTAAGCAATATCCAGGCCCGTAGCTTTCCGACTCACAGTGTGTATGCCGAGTGTAGGGCAACACAGTGCACTCTTATTGGGACATCTTGAGTAAGCCAGCACTCATACAGGTTCACGAGCACCGTTCTAGCAAGTTCCTACATGCCGTGGAAGTCGCACTCATTCCCTGGTCTGAGCTGCACAGAGAAAAACACTAGGCTTCTCCTTCCATCCAGGACCTCCTACCTGAAGTCACCCTGCCTCCAGGAAGAAGACGACTTGCCTTCCTATTGCAACTAAAGCACAGTTTTTCCTGAAGCACTGCAGACTTTTGAAGAGGCACGGGCCCAGAGGCCTAGCTTGGGCTTTCCTTGGTGAGGCCGTTCACTAGATGCAGAACACCCTGCCTCGAGAAGTTGATTAAGGGAGGAAAACAGTGTGTACTCTGTGTCTCATTGGACTTGTTAAAAACCACAGAGATGTATGCTGCCTGTGCCCATGGAAATGGGGGCATGATGGTACTAGCCTTGCTTTCCATTTGGAAAGCTCCATTCTTGCCGCCGGGAAGCTCCCTGAAATTCTCTGCTGTTGACAGGCCTCTGGTCCCTCTACATTGGTGTGGGAAGAAAATGAGTTTTCTCTGGCTACACACGGAGCTTCTTTGGCCGGGGTGGGGCTCACCTTGCCATGCTCTAGAGCTAAAGGGAATCTCAACGTGAGTCCTTGCCTCGAGGTAAGGCCCTGAGTAGCCCTGCAGAAAGGGAGGCATTCAGCTCTTTTCCATTAGTTCTTAGTCGCTGTTCTCCTTTACTTTAAAGGAAGTACCCTTTTCAGGACTCCTAGGCCTCTCGGGTGAGCATCATTTTTGTTCCAAGATCCCTGAGTATCTCCACACCCCTGTAGGCCTGCTGAGCAACAACGAGGCCCATTGGTCCCTCGGAGTTCCTCTGTGTCTGCTGAGTCATGGGCAACACACTGCACTCTTTCTTGTCATATCTTGATTCACAGCACTCGCACAAGTTCACGAGCACCGTTCTAGCAAGTTCCAACATGCCGTGGAAGTCGAACTCATTCTTTAGACTGAGCTGCACAGAGGAAAAACACTAGGCTTCTTCTTCCATCTAAGACCTCTTACCTGAAGTTACACTGCCATCAGGAGAAACACTGCTTGCATTCTCATTGCAACTAAAGCAGAGTTTTTCCTGTAGCACTGCAGGCTTTTGAAGAGGCACGGGCCCATGGGCCTAGCTAGGGCCTTCCTTGGTGAGGCCGTTCACAAGACGCAGAACACCCTGCCTCGAGAAGTTGATTCAGGGAAGCAACCAGTGTGTACCCTGTGGTTCTTTTGACTTGTTAGAAACCACAGAGATGTATGCTGCCTGTGCCCATGGTAATGGGGGCATGATGGTACTAGCCTTGCTTTCCATTTGGAAAGCCCCATTCTTGCTGCCGTGAAGCTCCCTGAAATTCTCTGCTGTTAACAGCTCTCTGGCCACTGTAGGCATGGGTGTGGGAAGAAAATGAGATTTCTCTGGCTACACACGGAGCTTCATTGGCCCGGTTGGGGCTCACCTTGCCATGCTCTAGAGCTAAAGGGAATCTCAACGTGAGTCCTTGCCTCGAGGTAAGGCCCTGAGTAGCCCTGCAGAAAGGGAGGCATGCAGCTCTTTCCATGAGCTCTTAGTGGAGGTTCCGCTTTATGTTAAAGGAAGCACCCTTTTCAGGACTCCTAGGCCCTTCGGGTGAGCATCATTTTTGTTCCAAGATCACTGACGCCCTCCACACCCCTGTGGGCCTGCTGAGCAGCATTGATTCCCATACGACCCTCGGAGGCCCTCTGTGTCTGCCGAGTCTCTGGCAACACACTGTACGTTACTTCAATAGAGCTATATTTCCAGAGCACTCGAACAGCATCAGAACCACATTTCTAGGCAGTCCAACATGTCCTGCAAGTTTTCGAGATTGCCCTCGTCTGAGCTGCCCTGAGAACACACTCTTCTTAGAATTTATCGAGGACCTCTTTCCTGAAGTCACTCTATTCAAGGAGAAATACAGCATCCTAACATGCTGTGTCGCTCACAGTGCAAGCAACGGGAGAACTTGCCTCGAGGTAAGGCCCTGAAATGCTATGCAGAAGCGGAGGTGTGTAGCCGTTTCCATGAGGCCGTAGTCGCCGCTCTGCAGCATTTTAACGCCAGTACGCTTTTCAGGACTCCTAGGTGCCTCGCCTGGAAACCCTATTCCCTGCAAGAAGAGCAAGTACCCTCAGGCTCCCCTGGCCCTTCTAAGCAATATCCAGGCCCGTAGCTTTCCGACTCACAGTGTGTATGCCGAGTGTAGGGCAACACAGTGCACTCTTATTGGGACATCTTGAGTAAGCCAGCACTCATACAAGGTTCACGAGCACCGTTCTAGCAAGTTCCTACATGCCGTGGAAGTCGCACTCATTCCCTGGTCTGAGCTGCACAGAGAAAAACACTAGGCTTCTCCTTCCATCCAGGACCTCCTACCTGAAGTCACCCTGCCTCCAGGAAGAAGACGACTTGCCTTCCTATTGCAACTAAAGCACAGTTTTTCCTGAAGCACTGCAGACTTGTGAAGAGGCACGGGCCCAGAGGCCTAGCTTGGGCTTTCCTTGGTGAGGCCGTTCACTAGATGCAGAACACCCTGCCTCGAGAAGTTGATTAAGGGAGGAAAACAGTGTGTACTCTGTGTCTCATTGGACTTGTTAAAAACCACAGAGATGTATGCTGCCTGTGCCCATGGAAATGGGGGCATGATGGTACTAGCCTTGCTTTCCATTTGGAAAGCCCCATTCTTGCTGCCGTGAAGCTCCCTGAAATTCTCTGCTGTTAACAGCTCTCTGGCCACTGTAGGCATGGGTGTGGGAAGAAAATGAGATTTCTCTGGCTACACACGGAGCTTCATTGGCCCGGTTGGGGCTCACCTTGCCATGCTCTAGAGCTAAAGGGAATCTCAACGTGAGTCCTTGCCTCGAGGTAAGGCCCTGAGTAGCCCTGCAGAAAGGGAGGCATGCAGCTCTTTCCATGAGCTCTTAGTGGAGGTTCCGCTTTATGTTAAAGGAAGCACCCTTTTCAGGACTCCTAGGCCCTTCGGGTGAGCATCATTTTTGTTCCAAGATCACTGACGCCCTCCACACCCCTGTGGGCCTGCTGAGCAGCATTGATTCCCATACGACCCTCGGAGGCCCTCTGTGTCTGCCGAGTCTCTGGCAACACACTGTACGTTACTTCAATAGAGCTATATTTCCAGAGCACTCGAACAGCGTCAGAACCACATTTCTAGGCAGTCCAACATGTCCTGCAAGTTTTCGAGATTGCCCTCGTCTGAGCTGCCCTGAGAACACACTCTTCTTAGAATTTATCGAGGACCTCTTTCCTGAAGTCACTCTATTCAAGGAGAAATACAGCATCCTAACATGCTGTGTCGCTCACAGTGCAAGCAACGGGAGAACTTGCCTCGAGGTAAGGCCCTGAAATGCTATGCAGAAGCGGAGGTGTGTAGCCGTTTCCATGAGGCCGTAGTCGCCGCTCTGCAGCATTTTAACGCCAGTACGCTTTTCAGGACTCCTAGGTGCCTCGCCTGGAAACCCTATTCCCTGCAAGAAGAGCAAGTACCCTCAGGCTCCCCTGGCCCTTCTAAGCAATATCCAGGCCCGTAGCTTTCCGACTCACAGTGTGTATGCCGAGTGTAGGGCAACACAGTGCACTCTTATTGGGACATCTTGAGTAAGCCAGCACTCATACAGGTTCACGAGCACCGTTCTAGCAAGTTCCTACATGCCGTGGAAGTCGCACTCATTCCCTGGTCTGAGCTGCACAGAGAAAAACACTAGGCTTCTCCTTCCATCCAGGACCTCCTACCTGAAGTCACCCTGCCTCCAGGAAGAAGACGACTTGCCTTCCTATTGCAACTAAAGCACAGTTTTTCCTGAAGCACTGCAGACTTGTGAAGAGGCACGGGCCCAGAGGCCTAGCTTGGGCTTTCCTTGGTGAGGCCGTTCACTAGATGCAGAACACCCTGCCTCGAGAAGTTGATTAAGGGAGGAAAACAGTGTGTACTCTGTGTCTCATTGGACTTGTTAAAAACCACAGAGATGTATGCTGCCTGTGCCCATGGAAATGGGGGCATGATGGTACTAGCCTTGCTTTCCATTTGGAAAGCTCCATTCTTGCCGCCGGGAAGCTCCCTGAAATTCTCTGCTGTTGACAGGCCTCTGGTCCCTCTACATTGGTGTGGGAAGAAAATGAGTTTTCTCTGGCTACACACGGAGCTTCTTTGGCCGGGGTGGGGCTCACCTTGCCATGCTCTAGAGCTAAAGGGAATCTCAACGTGAGTCCTTGCCTCGAGGTAAGGCCCTGAGTAGCCCTGCAGAAAGGGAGGCATTCAGCTCTTTTCCATTAGTTCTTAGTCGCTGTTCTCCTTTACTTTAAAGGAAGTACCCTTTTCAGGACTCCTAGGCCTCTCGGGTGAGCATCATTTTTGTTCCAAGATCCCTGAGTATCTCCACACCCCTGTAGGCCTGCTGAGCAACAACGAGGCCCATTGGTCCCTCGGAGTTCCTCTGTGTCTGCTGAGTCATGGGCAACACACTGCACTCTTTCTTGTCATATCTTGATTCACAGCACTCGCACAAGTTCACGAGCACCGTTCTAGCAAGTTCCAACATGCCGTGGAAGTCGAACTCATTCTTTAGACTGAGCTGCACAGAGGAAAAACACTAGGCTTCTTCTTCCATCTAAGACCTCTTACCTGAAGTTACACTGCCATCAGGAGAAACACTGCTTGCATTCTCATTGCAACTAAAGCAGAGTTTTTCCTGTAGCACTGCAGGCTTTTGAAGAGGCACGGGCCCATGGGCCTAGCTAGGGCCTTCCTTGGTGAGGCCGTTCACAAGACGCAGAACACCCTGCCTCGAGAAGTTGATTCAGGGAAGCAACCAGTGTGTACCCTGTGGTTCTTTTGACTTGTTAGAAACCACAGAGATGTATGCTGCCTGTGCCCATGGTAATGGGGGCATGATGGTACTAGCCTTGCTTTCCATTTGGAAAGCCCCATTCTTGCTGCCGTGAAGCTCCCTGAAATTCTCTGCTGTTAACAGCTCTCTGGCCACTGTAGGCATGGGTGTGGGAAGAAAATGAGATTTCTCTGGCTACACACGGAGCTTCATTGGCCCGGTTGGGGCTCACCTTGCCATGCTCTAGAGCTAAAGGGAATCTCAACGTGAGTCCTTGCCTCGAGGTAAGGCCCTGAGTAGCCCTGCAGAAAGGGAGGCATGCAGCTCTTTCCATGAGCTCTTAGTGGAGGTTCCGCTTTATGTTAAAGGAAGCACCCTTTTCAGGACTCCTAGGCCCTTCGGGTGAGCATCATTTTTGTTCCAAGATCACTGACGCCCTCCACACCCCTGTGGGCCTGCTGAGCAGCATTGATTCCCATACGACCCTCGGAGGCCCTCTGTGTCTGCCGAGTCTCTGGCAACACACTGTACGTTACTTCAATAGAGCTATATTTCCAGAGCACTCGAACAGCATCAGAACCACATTTCTAGGCAGTCCAACATGTCCTGCAAGTTTTCGAGATTGCCCTCGTCTGAGCTGCCCTGAGAACACACTCTTCTTAGAATTTATCGAGGACCTCTTTCCTGAAGTCACTCTATTCAAGGAGAAATACAGCATCCTAACATGCTGTGTCGCTCACAGTGCAAGCAACGGGAGAACTTGCCTCGAGGTAAGGCCCTGAAATGCTATGCAGAAGCGGAGGTGTGTAGCCGTTTCCATGAGGCCGTAGTCGCCGCTCTGCAGCATTTTAACGCCAGTACGCTTTTCAGGACTCCTAGGTGCCTCGCCTGGAAACCCTATTCCCTGCAAGAAGAGCAAGTACCCTCAGGCTCCCCTGGCCCTTCTAAGCAATATCCAGGCCCGTAGCTTTCCGACTCACAGTGTGTATGCCGAGTGTAGGGCAACACAGTGCACTCTTATTGGGACATCTTGAGTAAGCCAGCACTCATACAAGGTTCACGAGCACCGTTCTAGCAAGTTCCTACATGCCGTGGAAGTCGCACTCATTCCCTGGTCTGAGCTGCACAGAGAAAAACACTAGGCTTCTCCTTCCATCCAGGACCTCCTACCTGAAGTCACCCTGCCTCCAGGAAGAAGACGACTTGCCTTCCTATTGCAACTAAAGCACAGTTTTTCCTGAAGCACTGCAGACTTTTGAAGAGGCACGGGCCCAGAGGCCTAGCTTGGGCTTTCCTTGGTGAGGCCGTTCACTAGATGCAGAACACCCTGCCTCGAGAAGTTGATTAAGGGAGGAAAACAGTGTGTACTCTGTGTCTCATTGGACTTGTTAAAAACCACAGAGATGTATGCTGCCTGTGCCCATGGAAATGGGGGCATGATGGTACTAGCCTTGCTTTCCGTTTGGAAAGCTCCATTCTTGCCGCCGGGAAGCTCCCTGAAATTCTCTGCTGTTGACAGGCCTCTGGTCCCTCTACATTGGTGTGGGAAGAAAATGAGTTTTCTCTGGCTACACACGGAGCTTCTTTGGCCGGGGTGGGGCTCACCTTGCCATGCTCTAGAGCTAAAGGGAATCTCAACGTGAGTCCTTGCCTCGAGGTAAGGCCCTGAGTAGCCCTGCAGAAAGGGAGGCATTCAGCTCTTTTCCATTAGTTCTTAGTCGCTGTTCTCCTTTACTTTAAAGGAAGTACCCTTTTCAGGACTCCTAGGCCTCTCGGGTGAGCATCATTTTTGTTCCAAGATCCCTGAGTATCTCCACACCCCTGTAGGCCTGCTGAGCAACAACGAGGCCCATTGGTCCCTCGGAGTTCCTCTGTGTCTGCTGAGTCATGGGCAACACACTGCACTCTTTCTTGTCATATCTTGATTCACAGCACTCGCACGAGTTCACGAGCACCGTTCTAGCAAGTTCCAACATGCCGTGGAAGTCGAACTCATTCTTTAGACTGAGCTGCACAGAGGAAAAACACTAGGCTTCTTCTTCCATCTAAGACCTCTTACCTGAAGTTACACTGCCATCAGGAGAAACACTGCTTGCATTCTCATTGCAACTAAAGCAGAGTTTTTCCTGTAGCACTGCAGGCTTTTGAAGAGGCACGGGCCCATGGGCCTAGCTAGGGCCTTCCTTGGTGAGGCCGTTCACAAGACGCAGAACACCCTGCCTCGAGAAGTTGATTCAGGGAAGCAACCAGTGTGTACCCTGTGGTTCTTTTGACTTGTTAGAAACCACAGAGATGTATGCTGCCTGTGCCCATGGTAATGGGGGCATGATGGTACTAGCCTTGCTTTCCATTTGGAAAGCCCCATTCTTGCTGCCGTGAAGCTCCCTGAAATTCTCTGCTGTTAACAGCTCTCTGGCCACTGTAGGCATGGGTGTGGGAAGAAAATGAGATTTCTCTGGCTACACACGGAGCTTCATTGGCCCGGTTGGGGCTCACCTTGCCATGCTCTAGAGCTAAAGGGAATCTCAACGTGAGTCCTTGCCTCGAGGTAAGGCCCTGAGTAGCCCTGCAGAAAGGGAGGCATGCAGCTCTTTCCATGAGCTCTTAGTGGAGGTTCCGCTTTATGTTAAAGGAAGCACCCTTTTCAGGACTCCTAGGCCCTTCGGGTGAGCATCATTTTTGTTCCAAGATCACTGACGCCCTCCACACCCCTGTGGGCCTGCTGAGCAGCATTGATTCCCATACGACCCTCGGAGGCCCTCTGTGTCTGCCGAGTCTCTGGCAACACACTGTACGTTACTTCAATAGAGCTATATTTCCAGAGCACTCGAACAGCATCAGAACCACATTTCTAGGCAGTCCAACATGTCCTGCAAGTTTTCGAGATTGCCCTCGTCTGAGCTGCCCTGAGAACACACTCTTCTTAGAATTTATCGAGGACCTCTTTCCTGAAGTCACTCTATTCAAGGAGAAATACAGCATCCTAACATGCTGTGTCGCTCACAGTGCAAGCAACGGGAGAACTTGCCTCGAGGTAAGGCCCTGAAATGCTATGCAGAAGCGGAGGTGTGTAGCCGTTTCCATGAGGCCGTAGTCGCCGCTCTGCAGCATTTTAACGCCAGTACGCTTTTCAGGACTCCTAGGTGCCTCGCCTGGAAACCCTATTCCCTGCAAGAAGAGCAAGTACCCTCAGGCTCCCCTGGCCCTTCTAAGCAATATCCAGGCCCGTAGCTTTCCGACTCACAGTGTGTATGCCGAGTGTAGGGCAACACAGTGCACTCTTATTGGGACATCTTGAGTAAGCCAGCACTCATACAAGGTTCACGAGCACCGTTCTAGCAAGTTCCTACATGCCGTGGAAGTCGCACTCATTCCCTGGTCTGAGCTGCACAGAGAAAAACACTAGGCTTCTCCTTCCATCCAGGACCTCCTACCTGAAGTCACCCTGCCTCCAGGAAGAAGACGACTTGCCTTCCTATTGCAACTAAAGCACAGTTTTTCCTGAAGCACTGCAGACTTTTGAAGAGGCACGGGCCCAGAGGCCTAGCTTGGGCTTTCCTTGGTGAGGCCGTTCACTAGATGCAGAACACCCTGCCTCGAGAAGTTGATTAAGGGAGGAAAACAGTGTGTACTCTGTGTCTCATTGGACTTGTTAAAAACCACAGAGATGTATGCTGCCTGTGCCCATGGAAATGGGGGCATGATGGTACTAGCCTTGCTTTCCATTTGGAAAGCTCCATTCTTGCCGCCGGGAAGCTCCCTGAAATTCTCTGCTGTTGACAGGCCTCTGGTCCCTCTACATTGGTGTGGGAAGAAAATGAGTTTTCTCTGGCTACACACGGAGCTTCTTTGGCCGGGGTGGGGCTCACCTTGCCATGCTCTAGAGCTAAAGGGAATCTCAACGTGAGTCCTTGCCTCGAGGTAAGGCCCTGAGTAGCCCTGCAGAAAGGGAGGCATTCAGCTCTTTTCCATTAGTTCTTAGTCGCTGTTCTCCTTTACTTTAAAGGAAGTACCCTTTTCAGGACTCCTAGGCCTCTCGGGTGAGCATCATTTTTGTTCCAAGATCCCTGAGTATCTCCACACCCCTGTAGGCCTGCTGAGCAACAACGAGGCCCATTGGTCCCTCGGAGTTCCTCTGTGTCTGCTGAGTCATGGGCAACACACTGCACTCTTTCTTGTCATATCTTGATTCACAGCACTCGCACGAGTTCACGAGCACCGTTCTAGCAAGTTCCAACATGCCGTGGAAGTCGAACTCATTCTTTAGACTGAGCTGCACAGAGGAAAAACACTAGGCTTCTTCTTCCATCTAAGACCTCTTACCTGAAGTTACACTGCCATCAGGAGAAACACTGCTTGCATTCTCATTGCAACTAAAGCAGAGTTTTTCCTGTAGCACTGCAGGCTTTTGAAGAGGCACGGGCCCATGGGCCTAGCTAGGGCCTTCCTTGGTGAGGCCGTTCACAAGACGCAGAACACCCTGCCTCGAGAAGTTGATTCAGGGAAGCAACCAGTGTGTACCCTGTGGTTCTTTTGACTTGTTAGAAACCACAGAGATGTATGCTGCCTGTGCCCATGGTAATGGGGGCATGATGGTACTAGCCTTGCTTTCCATTTGGAAAGCCCCATTCTTGCTGCCGTGAAGCTCCCTGAAATTCTCTGCTGTTAACAGCTCTCTGGCCACTGTAGGCATGGGTGTGGGAAGAAAATGAGATTTCTCTGGCTACACACGGAGCTTCATTGGCCCGGTTGGGGCTCACCTTGCCATGCTCTAGAGCTAAAGGGAATCTCAACGTGAGTCCTTGCCTCGAGGTAAGGCCCTGAGTAGCCCTGCAGAAAGGGAGGCATGCAGCTCTTTCCATGAGCTCTTAGTGGAGGTTCCGCTTTATGTTAAAGGAAGCACCCTTTTCAGGACTCCTAGGCCCTTCGGGTGAGCATCATTTTTGTTCCAAGATCACTGACGCCCTCCACACCCCTGTGGGCCTGCTGAGCAGCATTGATTCCCATACGACCCTCGGAGGCCCTCTGTGTCTGCCGAGTCTCTGGCAACACACTGTACGTTACTTCAATAGAGCTATATTTCCAGAGCACTCGAACAGCATCAGAACCACATTTCTAGGCAGTCCAACATGTCCTGCAAGTTTTCGAGATTGCCCTCGTCTGAGCTGCCCTGAGAACACACTCTTCTTAGAATTTATCGAGGACCTCTTTCCTGAAGTCACTCTATTCAAGGAGAAATACAGCATCCTAACATGCTGTGTCGCTCACAGTGCAAGCAACGGGAGAACTTGCCTCGAGGTAAGGCCCTGAAATGCTATGCAGAAGCGGAGGTGTGTAGCCGTTTCCATGAGGCCGTAGTCGCCGCTCTGCAGCATTTTAACGCCAGTACGCTTTTCAGGACTCCTAGGTGCCTCGCCTGGAAACCCTATTCCCTGCAAGAAGAGCAAGTACCCTCAGGCTCCCCTGGCCCTTCTAAGCAATATCCAGGCCCGTAGCTTTCCGACTCACAGTGTGTATGCCGAGTGTAGGGCAACACAGTGCACTCTTATTGGGACATCTTGAGTAAGCCAGCACTCATACAGGTTCACGAGCACCGTTCTAGCAAGTTCCTACATGCCGTGGAAGTCGCACTCATTCCCTGGTCTGAGCTGCACAGAGAAAAACACTAGGCTTCTCCTTCCATCCAGGACCTCCTACCTGAAGTCACCCTGCCTCCAGGAAGAAGACGACTTGCCTTCCTATTGCAACTAAAGCACAGTTTTTCCTGAAGCACTGCAGACTTGTGAAGAGGCACGGGCCCAGAGGCCTAGCTTGGGCTTTCCTTGGTGAGGCCGTTCACTAGATGCAGAACACCCTGCCTCGAGAAGTTGATTAAGGGAGGAAAACAGTGTGTACTCTGTGTCTCATTGGACTTGTTAAAAACCACAGAGATGTATGCTGCCTGTGCCCATGGAAATGGGGGCATGATGGTACTAGCCTTGCTTTCCATTTGGAAAGCTCCATTCTTGCCGCCGGGAAGCTCCCTGAAATTCTCTGCTGTTGACAGGCCTCTGGTCCCTCTACATTGGTGTGGGAAGAAAATGAGTTTTCTCTGGCTACACACGGAGCTTCTTTGGCCGGGGTGGGGCTCACCTTGCCATGCTCTAGAGCTAAAGGGAATCTCAACGTGAGTCCTTGCCTCGAGGTAAGGCCCTGAGTAGCCCTGCAGAAAGGGAGGCATGCAGCTCTTTCCATGAGCTCTTAGTGGAGGTTCCGCTTTATGTTAAAGGAAGCACCCTTTTCAGGACTCCTAGGCCCTTCGGGTGAGCATCATTTTTGTTCCAAGATCACTGACGCCCTCCACACCCCTGTGGGCCTGCTGAGCAGCATTGATTCCCATACGACCCTCGGAGGCCCTCTGTGTCTGCCGAGTCTCTGGCAACACACTGTACGTTACTTCAATAGAGCTATATTTCCAGAGCACTCGAACAGCATCAGAACCACATTTCTAGGCAGTCCAACATGTCCTGCAAGTTTTCGAGATTGCCCTCGTCTGAGCTGCCCTGAGAACACACTCTTCTTAGAATTTATCGAGGACCTCTTTCCTGAAGTCACTCTATTCAAGGAGAAATACAGCATCCTAACATGCTGTGTCGCTCACAGTGCAAGCAACGGGAGAACTTGCCTCGAGGTAAGGCCCTGAAATGCTATGCAGAAGCGGAGGTGTGTAGCCGTTTCCATGAGGCCGTAGTCGCCGCTCTGCAGCATTTTAACGCCAGTACGCTTTTCAGGACTCCTAGGTGCCTCGCCTGGAAACCCTATTCCCTGCAAGAAGAGCAAGTACCCTAAGGCTCCCCTGGCCCTTCTAAGCAATATCCAGGCCCGTAGCTTTCCGACTCACAGTGTGTATGCCGAGTGTAGGGCAACACAGTGCACTCTTATTGGGACATCTTGAGTAAGCCAGCACTCATACAAGGTTCACGAGCACCGTTCTAGCAAGTTCCTACATGCCGTGGAAGTCGCACTCATTCCCTGGTCTGAGCTGCACAGAGAAAAACACTAGGCTTCTCCTTCCATCCAGGACCTCCTACCTGAAGTCACCCTGCCTCCAGGAAGAAGACGACTTGCCTTCCTATTGCAACTAAAGCACAGTTTTTCCTGAAGCACTGCAGACTTTTGAAGAGGCACGGGCCCAGAGGCCTAGCTTGGGCTTTCCTTGGTGAGGCCGTTCACTAGATGCAGAACACCCTGCCTCGAGAAGTTGATTAAGGGAGGAAAACAGTGTGTACTCTGTGTCTCATTGGACTTGTTAAAAACCACAGAGATGTATGCTGCCTGTGCCCATGGAAATGGGGGCATGATGGTACTAGCCTTGCTTTCCATTTGGAAAGCTCCATTCTTGCCGCCGGGAAGCTCCCTGAAATTCTCTGCTGTTGACAGGCCTCTGGTCCCTCTACATTGGTGTGGGAAGAAAATGAGTTTTCTCTGGCTACACACGGAGCTTCTTTGGCCGGGGTGGGGCTCACCTTGCCATGCTCTAGAGCTAAAGGGAATCTCAACGTGAGTCCTTGCCTCGAGGTAAGGCCCTGAGTAGCCCTGCAGAAAGGGAGGCATTCAGCTCTTTTCCATTAGTTCTTAGTCGCTGTTCTCCTTTACTTTAAAGGAAGTACCCTTTTCAGGACTCCTAGGCCTCTCGGGTGAGCATCATTTTTGTTCCAAGATCCCTGAGTATCTCCACACCCCTGTAGGCCTGCTGAGCAACAACGAGGCCCATTGGTCCCTCGGAGTTCCTCTGTGTCTGCTGAGTCATGGGCAACACACTGCACTCTTTCTTGTCATATCTTGATTCACAGCACTCGCACAAGTTCACGAGCACCGTTCTAGCAAGTTCCAACATGCCGTGGAAGTCGAACTCATTCTTTAGACTGAGCTGCACAGAGGAAAAACACTAGGCTTCTTCTTCCATCTAAGACCTCTTACCTGAAGTTACACTGCCATCAGGAGAAACACTGCTTGCATTCTCATTGCAACTAAAGCAGAGTTTTTCCTGTAGCACTGCAGGCTTTTGAAGAGGCACGGGCCCATGGGCCTAGCTAGGGCCTTCCTTGGTGAGGCCGTTCACAAGACGCAGAACACCCTGCCTCGAGAAGTTGATTCAGGGAAGCAACCAGTGTGTACCCTGTGGTTCTTTTGACTTGTTAGAAACCACAGAGATGTATGCTGCCTGTGCCCATGGTAATGGGGGCATGATGGTACTAGCCTTGCTTTCCATTTGGAAAGCCCCATTCTTGCTGCCGTGAAGCTCCCTGAAATTCTCTGCTGTTAACAGCTCTCTGGCCACTGTAGGCATGGGTGTGGGAAGAAAATGAGATTTCTCTGGCTACACACGGAGCTTCATTGGCCCGGTTGGGGCTCACCTTGCCATGCTCTAGAGCTAAAGGGAATCTCAACGTGAGTCCTTGCCTCGAGGTAAGGCCCTGAGTAGCCCTGCAGAAAGGGAGGCATGCAGCTCTTTCCATGAGCTCTTAGTGGAGGTTCCGCTTTATGTTAAAGGAAGCACCCTTTTCAGGACTCCTAGGCCCTTCGGGTGAGCATCATTTTTGTTCCAAGATCACTGACGCCCTCCACACCCCTGTGGGCCTGCTGAGCAGCATTGATTCCCATACGACCCTCGGAGGCCCTCTGTGTCTGCCGAGTCTCTGGCAACACACTGTACGTTACTTCAATAGAGCTATATTTCCAGAGCACTCGAACAGCATCAGAACCACATTTCTAGGCAGTCCAACATGTCCTGCAAGTTTTCGAGATTGCCCTCGTCTGAGCTGCCCTGAGAACACACTCTTCTTAGAATTTATCGAGGACCTCTTTCCTGAAGTCACTCTATTCAAGGAGAAATACAGCATCCTAACATGCTGTGTCGCTCACAGTGCAAGCAACGGGAGAACTTGCCTCGAGGTAAGGCCCTGAAATGCTATGCAGAAGCGGAGGTGTGTAGCCGTTTCCATGAGGCCGTAGTCGCCGCTCTGCAGCATTTTAACGCCAGTACGCTTTTCAGGACTCCTAGGTGCCTCGCCTGGAAACCCTATTCCCTGCAAGAAGAGCAAGTACCCTCAGGCTCCCCTGGCCCTTCTAAGCAATATCCAGGCCCGTAGCTTTCCGACTCACAGTGTGTATGCCGAGTGTAGGGCAACACAGTGCACTCTTATTGGGACATCTTGAGTAAGCCAGCACTCATACAGGTTCACGAGCACCGTTCTAGCAAGTTCCTACATGCCGTGGAAGTCGCACTCATTCCCTGGTCTGAGCTGCACAGAGAAAAACACTAGGCTTCTCCTTCCATCCAGGACCTCCTACCTGAAGTCACCCTGCCTCCAGGAAGAAGACGACTTGCCTTCCTATTGCAACTAAAGCACAGTTTTTCCTGAAGCACTGCAGACTTTTGAAGAGGCACGGGCCCAGAGGCCTAGCTTGGGCTTTCCTTGGTGAGGCCGTTCACTAGATGCAGAACACCCTGCCTCGAGAAGTTGATTAAGGGAGGAAAACAGTGTGTACTCTGTGTCTCATTGGACTTGTTAAAAACCACAGAGATGTATGCTGCCTGTGCCCATGGAAATGGGGGCATGATGGTACTAGCCTTGCTTTCCATTTGGAAAGCTCCATTCTTGCCGCCGGGAAGCTCCCTGAAATTCTCTGCTGTTGACAGGCCTCTGGTCCCTCTACATTGGTGTGGGAAGAAAATGAGTTTTCTCTGGCTACACACGGAGCTTCTTTGGCCGGGGTGGGGCTCACCTTGCCATGCTCTAGAGCTAAAGGGAATCTCAACGTGAGTCCTTGCCTCGAGGTAAGGCCCTGAGTAGCCCTGCAGAAAGGGAGGCATTCAGCTCTTTTCCATTAGTTCTTAGTCGCTGTTCTCCTTTACTTTAAAGGAAGTACCCTTTTCAGGACTCCTAGGCCTCTCGGGTGAGCATCATTTTTGTTCCAAGATCCCTGAGTATCTCCACACCCCTGTAGGCCTGCTGAGCAACAACGAGGCCCATTGGTCCCTCGGAGTTCCTCTGTGTCTGCTGAGTCATGGGCAACACACTGCACTCTTTCTTGTCATATCTTGATTCACAGCACTCGCACAAGTTCACGAGCACCGTTCTAGCAAGTTCCAACATGCCGTGGAAGTCGAACTCATTCTTTAGACTGAGCTGCACAGAGGAAAAACACTAGGCTTCTTCTTCCATCTAAGACCTCTTACCTGAAGTTACACTGCCATCAGGAGAAACACTGCTTGCATTCTCATTGCAACTAAAGCAGAGTTTTTCCTGTAGCACTGCAGGCTTTTGAAGAGGCACGGG
>NW_028121608.1:0-18931 GCF_965194805.1 Balaenoptera borealis
GTGTTTATGCCGCTTTACACCCACTTGACACACTAACAGAGAGATATCAATACATAGGTTTTAAGATTATTACTAGTCAGATATATTCTTGTGCGGTGAATAGGGCGTGTTGAGTCCAGTTCTCTGAGCAAGGAGTAGGTCTTGTCTATTACATATTGGGTTTATGGAACGGTATCTGAGCTAATTTGAAACCCTTGTTTTATGTATCACCCCACCTCACCTTTCCCGTTAAGCAGCCATAGTGTGTTTTCTGCATGTGTGACTCTGTTCTGTTTTGTAATTCAGTTCAAGTGTAACGGTTTTGACATTCCCTCTATAAGTGATACCTTATGAGAAGTGTCCTTTTCTGTGTGACTTATTTCACTTAGAATCGTCGTACCTAAATCCACTCATCATGCTGCTACTAGCCTTATGACATTGATTTCATGGCTGAGTGATATTCCATTGTACATAAGGACCACAACTTCTTTATCCATTTTTCTCTTTCCTGGGATATTGAAGGTGGAATGAAGTGGAGGTCCTTGTCAACAGAGCAGCCCTAAACTTTGGGCTGCTTGTGTCTTGCTGATTTTTCATTTTCCCAATTTATACCCCCATGAGTGGAAGTGCCCTATGCTCTCTAAGCTGTGTTTTTTAGATATTTCAGGACACACCGTACACTTCTCCAGAGTGGCTGTTGGCAATTTACATCCCGCCCATCAGTGTAGCAAGGCTCCCATTTCTCCATGGCCTGTCCTGCATTGCTGGTTTTGAGACTTTTTTCAGCATGGCCCTTTTGACCGATGGGTAGCGAGTCTTCTTTGTAGCGCTGATTTGCCTTTCCAGGTTGCTTGGTTGGCCAAAAAGGGCGTATGCGGTTTTTCCTGAATATATTCAGGAAAAAACGCATACGCCCTTTTTGGCCAAGGGCATCATTGTCAGCGATTTGCCGCTTTTCATGTGCTTTAAAGGCGATTCGAATCTACCTCCTGAAATCTGTTTCCTGCAATTCTGCCTTGATTTCAAATCCTCTTCTTTGCCTTCCCTCAATATATTTGTGGACGAGAGTTATCATTTATAACTCTGCAGGTTTGTGAATTGCAGTGCCCTGAATCTCCATTTTACAACTCGCATTTTTGGGAGCTGGCCGCAAAAGCGCAGGATGGCTTCAGGCCCTGTTCTGGTTCCGAGGGGGAGGATGAGCCTGTGGTTAATTCTTCTTCCTGATGGGAAAATAGAGTGACCTGTGCCTGTCCCAACACCAAGAGCTAGTCTCTCACTGGTTCCCCGTGTACCCGTTCATCCTCAGGACAAATTGCAACCTGTACGGAACAGGAGGTTAAAGGTGCTGATGCTCCAAGTAGGGAGATTGTTAGTAAAGCGGCTGGAATGGCGAACCCGGGCACAAGGAGAAGAGAAATGAGGTGCGTTTTAGAAACCTTTCCCCATCACATGGTGTACCATCTTTTTGTTTTCTCATGCATGTTTTCGATGTAGGAAGATGCCCTTGAACCTGGAGATTTGGGACCCATGTGATGGGTACCACGCAGTATTACTTTAAAGGGTCTGCGTTTGCTCACCCAACCTCACCAAACCTCTCAGCCCCAAGAGTGTCCACCCTTATGTCTCATCCAGCTGTGGGTCTAGATATGGTCAATCCAGGTTGCATCACAGCCCCTGAACGCATTGTGTAAGAATTTCTCTCTCTTTCACTGTCTTGGTCTCATGGGTTTTTCGAAGTAATTTATTTTTATAATGGGGTTTAGCTGCTTTTCACTGCTGTGTTTATGCCGCTTTACACCCACTTGACACACTAACAGAGAGATATCAATACATAGGTTTTAAGATTATTACTAGTCAGATATATTCTTGTGCGGTGAATAGGGCGTGTTGAGTCCAGTTCTCTGAGCAAGGAGTAGGTCTTGTCTATTACATATTGGGTTTATGGAACGGTATCTGAGCTAATTTGAAACCCTTGTTTTATGTATCACCCCACCTCACCTTTCCCGTTAAGCAGCCATAGTGTGTTTTCTGCATGTGTGACTCTGTTCTGTTTTGTAATTCAGTTCAAGTGTAACGGTTTTGACATTCCCTCTATAAGTGATACCTTATGAGAAGTGTCCTTTTCTGTGTGACTTATTTCACTTAGAATCGTCGTACCTAAATCCACTCATCATGCTGCTACTAGCCTTATGACATTGATTTCATGGCTGAGTGATATTCCATTGTACATAAGGACCACAACTTCTTTATCCATTTTTCTCTTTCCTGGGATATTGAAGGTGGAATGAAGTGGAGGTCCTTGTCAACAGAGCAGCCCTAAACTTTGGGCTGCTTGTGTCTTGCTGATTTTTCATTTTCCCAATTTATACCCCCATGAGTGGAAGTGCCCTATGCTCTCTAAGCTGTGTTTTTTAGATATTTCAGGACACACCGTACACTTCTCCAGAGTGGCTGTTGGCAATTTACATCCCGCCCATCAGTGTAGCAAGGCTCCCATTTCTCCATGGCCTGTCCTGCATTGCTGGTTTTGAGACTTTTTTCAGCATGGCCCTTTTGACCGATGGGTAGCGAGTCTTCTTTGTAGCGCTGATTTGCCTTTCCAGGTTGCTTGGTTGGCCAAAAAGGGCGTATGCGGTTTTTCCTGAATATATTCAGGAAAAAACGCATACGCCCTTTTTGGCCAAGGGCATCATTGTCAACGATTTGCCGCTTTTCATGTGCTTTAAAGGCGATTCGAATCTACCTCCTGAAATCTGTTTCCTGCAATTCTGCCTTGATTTCAAATCCTCTTCTTTGCCTTCCCTCAATATATTTGTGGACGAGAGTTATCATTTATAACTCTGCAGGTTTGTGAATTGCAGTGCCCTGAATCTCCATTTTACAACTCGCATTTTTGGGAGCTGGCCGCAAAAGCGCAGGATGGCTTCAGGCCCTGTTCTGGTTCCGAGGGGGAGGATGAGCCTGTGGTTAATTCTTCTTCCTGATGGGAAAATAGAGTGACCTGTGCCTGTCCCAACACCAAGAGCTAGTCTCTCACTGGTTCCCCGTGTACCCGTTCATCCTCAGGACAAATTGCAACCTGTACGGAACAGGAGGTTAAAGGTGCTGATGCTCCAAGTAGGGAGATTGTTAGTAAAGCGGCTGGAATGGCGAACCCGGGCACAAGGAGAAGAGAAATGAGGTGCGTTTTAGAAACCTTTCCCCATCACATGGTGTACCATCCTTTTGTTTTCTCATGCATGTTTTCGATGTAGGAAGATGCCCTTGAACCTGGAGATTTGGGACCCATGCGATGGGTACCACGCAGTATTACTTTAAAGGGTCGGCGTTTGCTCACCCAACCTCACCAAACCTCTCAGCCCCAAGAGTGTCCACCCTTATGTCTCCTCCAGCTGTGGGTCTAGATATGGTCAATCCAGGTTGCATCACAGCCCCTGAACGCATTGTGTAAGAATTTCTCTCTCTTTCACTGTCTTTGTTTCATGGGTTTTTCGAAGTAATTTATTTTTATAATGCGGTTTAGCTGCTTTTCACTGCTGTGTTTATGCCGCTTTACACCCACTTGACACACTAACAGAGAGATATCAATACATAGGTTTTAAGATTATTACTAGTCAGATATATTCTTGTGCGGTGAATAGGGCGTGTTGAGTCCAGTTCTCTGAGCAAGGAGTAGGTCTTGTCTATTACATATTGGGTTTATGGAACGGTATCTGAGCTAATTTGAAACCCTTGTTTTATGTATCACCCCACCTCACCTTTCCCGTTAAGCAGCCATAGTGTGTTTTCTGCATGTGTGACTCTGTTCTGTTTTGTAATTCAGTTCAAGTGTAACGGTTTTGACATTCCCTCTATAAGTGATACCTTATGAGAAGTGTCCTTTTCTGTGTGACTTATTTCACTTAGAATCGTCGTACCTAAATCCACTCATCATGCTGCTACTAGCCTTATGACATTGATTTCATGGCTGAGTGATATTCCATTGTACATAAGGACCACAACTTCTTTATCCATTTTTCTCTTTCCTGGGATATTGAAGGTGGAATGAAGTGGAGGTCCTTGTCAACAGAGCAGCCCTAAACTTTGGGGTGCTTGTGTCTTGCTGATTTTTCATTTTCCCAATTTATACCCCCATGAGTGGAAGTGCCCTATGCTCTCTAAGCTGTGTTTTTTAGATGTTTCAGGACACACCGTACACTTCTCCAGAGTGGCTGTTGGCAATTTACATCCCGCCCATCAGTGTAGCAAGGCTCCCATTTCTCCATGGCCTGTCCTGCATTGCTGGTTTTGAGACTTTTTTCAGCATGGCCCTTTTGACCGATGGGTAGCGAGTCTTCTTTGTAGCGCTGATTTGCCTTTCCAGGTTGCTTGGTTGGCCAAAAAGGGCGTATGCGTTTTTTCCTGAATATATTCAGGAAAAAACGCATACGCCCTTTTTGGCCAAGGGCATCATTGTCAACGATTTGCCGCTTTTCATGTGCTTTAAAGGCGATTCGAATCTACCTCCTGAAATCTGTTTCCTGCAATTCTGCCTTGATTTCAAATCCTCTTCTTTGCCTTCCCTCAATATATTTGTGGACGAGAGTTATCATTTATAACTCTGCAGGTTTGTGAATTGCAGTGCCCTGAATCTCCATTTTACAACTCGCATTTTTGGGAGCTGGCCGCAAAAGCGCAGGATGGCTTCAGGCCCTGTTCTGGTTCCGAGGGGGAGGATGAGCCTGTGGTTAATTCTTCTTCCTGATGGGAAAATAGAGTGACCTGTGCCTGTCCCAACACCAAGAGCTAGTCTCTCACTGGTTCCCCGTGTACCCGTTCATCCTCAGGACAAATTGCAACCTGTACGGAACAGGAGGTTAAAGGTGCTGATGCTCCAAGTAGGGAGATTGTTAGTAAAGCGGCTGGAATGGCGAACCCGGGCACAAGGAGAAGAGAAATGAGGTGCGTTTTAGAAACCTTTCCCCATCACATGGTGTACCATCTTTTTGTTTTCTCATGCATGTTTTCGATGTAGGAAGATGCCCTTGAACCTGGAGATTTGGGACCCATGTGATGGGTACCACGCAGTATTACTTTAAAGGGTCTGCGTTTGCTCACCCAACCTCACCAAACCTCTCAGCCCCAAGAGTGTCCACCCTTATGTCTCATCCAGCTGTGGGTCTAGATATGGTCAATCCAGGTTGCATCACAGCCCCTGAACGCATTGTGTAAGAATTTCTCTCTCTTTCACTGTCTTGGTCTCATGGGTTTTTCGAAGTAATTTATTTTTATAATGGGGTTTAGCTGCTTTTCACTGCTGTGTTTATGCCGCTTTACACCCACTTGACACACTAACAGAGAGATATCAATACATAGGTTTTAAGATTATTACTAGTCAGATATATTCTTGTGCGGTGAATAGGGCGTGTTGAGTCCAGTTCTCTGAGCAAGGAGTAGGTCTTGTCTATTACATATTGGGTTTATGGAACGGTATCTGAGCTAATTTGAAACCCTTGTTTTATGTATCACCCCACCTCACCTTTCCCGTTAAGCAGCCATAGTGTGTTTTCTGCATGTGTGACTCTGTTCTGTTTTGTAATTCAGTTCAAGTGTAACGGTTTTGACATTCCCTCTATAAGTGATACCTTATGAGAAGTGTCCTTTTCTGTGTGACTTATTTCACTTAGAATCGTCGTACCTAAATCCACTCATCATGCTGCTACTAGCCTTATGACATTGATTTCATGGCTGAGTGATATTCCATTGTACATAAGGACCACAACTTCTTTATCCATTTTTCTCTTTCCTGGGATATTGAAGGTGGAATGAAGTGGAGGTCCTTGTCAACAGAGCAGCCCTAAACTTTGGGCTGCTTGTGTCTTGCTGATTTTTCATTTTCCCAATTTATACCCCCATGAGTGGAAGTGCCCTATGCTCTCTAAGCTGTGTTTTTTAGATATTTCAGGACACACCGTACACTTCTCCAGAGTGGCTGTTGGCAATTTACATCCCGCCCATCAGTGTAGCAAGGCTCCCATTTCTCCATGGCCTGTCCTGCATTGCTGGTTTTGAGACTTTTTTCAGCATGGCCCTTTTGACCGATGGGTAGCGAGTCTTCTTTGTAGCGCTGATTTGCCTTTCCAGGTTGCTTGGTTGGCCAAAAAGGGCGTATGCGGTTTTTCCTGAATATATTCAGGAAAAAACGCATACGCCCTTTTTGGCCAAGGGCATCATTGTCAACGATTTGCCGCTTTTCATGTGCTTTAAAGGCGATTCGAATCTACCTCCTGAAATCTGTTTCCTGCAATTCTGCCTTGATTTCAAATCCTCTTCTTTGCCTTCCCTCAATATATTTGTGGACGAGAGTTATCATTTATAACTCTGCAGGTTTGTGAATTGCAGTGCCCTGAATCTCCATTTTACAACTCGCATTTTTGGGAGCTGGCCGCAAAAGCGCAGGATGGCTTCAGGCCCTGTTCTGGTTCCGAGGGGGAGGATGAGCCTGTGGTTAATTCTTCTTCCTGATGGGAAAATAGAGTGACCTGTGCCTGTCCCAACACCAAGAGCTAGTCTCTCACTGGTTCCCCGTGTACCCGTTCATCCTCAGGACAAATTGCAACCTGTACGGAACAGGAGGTTAAAGGTGCTGATGCTCCAAGTAGGGAGATTGTTAGTAAAGCGGCTGGAATGGCGAACCCGGGCACAAGGAGAAGAGAAATGAGGTGCGTTTTAGAAACCTTTCCCCATCACATGGTGTACCATCCTTTTGTTTTCTCATGCATGTTTTCGATGTAGGAAGATGCCCTTGAACCTGGAGATTTGGGACCCATGCGATGGGTACCACGCAGTATTACTTTAAAGGGTCTGCGTTTGCTCACCCAACCTCACCAAACCTCTCAGCCCCAAGAGTGTCCACCCTTATGTCTCATCCAGCTGTGGGTCTAGATATGGTCAATCCAGGTTGCATCACAGCCCCTGAACGCATTGTGTAAGAATTTCTCTCTCTTTCACTGTCTTTGTTTCATGGGTTTTTCGAAGTAATTTATTTTTATAATGCGGTTTAGCTGCTTTTCACTGCTGTGTTTATGCCGCTTTACACCCACTTGACACACTAACAGAGAGATATCAATACATAGGTTTTAAGATTATTACTAGTCAGATATATTCTTGTGCGGTGAATAGGGCGTGTTGAGTCCAGTTCTCTGAGCAAGGAGTAGGTCTTGTCTCTTACATATTGGGTTTATGGAACGGTATCTGAGCTAATTTGAAACCCTTGTTTTATGTATCACCCCACCTCACCTTTCCCGTTAAGCAGCCATAGTGTGTTTTCTGCATGTGTGACTCTGTTCTGTTTTGTAATTCAGTTCAAGTGTAACGGTTTTGACATTCCCTCTATAAGTGATACCTTATGAGAAGTGTCCTTTTCTGTGTGACTTATTTCACTTAGAATCGTCGTACCTAAATCCACTCATCATGCTGCTACTAGCCTTATGACATTGATTTCATGGCTGAGTGATATTCCATTGTACATAAGGACCACAACTTCTTTATCCATTTTTCTCTTTCCTGGGATATTGAAGGTGGAATGAAGTGGAGGTCCTTGTCAACAGAGCAGCCCTAAACTTTGGGGTGCTTGTGTCTTGCTGATTTTTCATTTTCCCAATTTATACCCCCATGAGTGGAAGTGCCCTATGCTCTCTAAGCTGTGTTTTTTAGATGTTTCAGGACACACCGTACACTTCTCCAGAGTGGCTGTTGGCAATTTACATCCCGCCCATCAGTGTAGCAAGGCTCCCATTTCTCCATGGCCTGTCCTGCATTGCTGGTTTTGAGACTTTTTTCAGCATGGCCCTTTTGACCGATGGGTAGCGAGTCTTCTTTGTAGCGCTGATTTGCCTTTCCAGGTTGCTTGGTTGGCCAAAAAGGGCGTATGCGTTTTTTCCTGAATATATTCAGGAAAAAACGCATACGCCCTTTTTGGCCAAGGGCATCATTGTCAACGTTTTGCCGCTTTTCATGTGCTTTAAAGGCGATTCGAATCTACCTCCTGAAATCTGTTTCCTGCAATTCTGCCTTGATTTCAAATCCTCTTCTTTGCCTTCCCTCAATATATTTGTGGACGAGAGTTATCATTTATAACTCTGCAGGTTTGTGAATTGCAGTGCCCTGAAGCTCCATTTTACAACTCGCTTTTTTGGGAGCTAGCCGCAAAAGCACTGGATGGCTTCAGGCCCTGTTCTTGTTCCGGGGGGGATGATGAGCCTGTGGTTAATTCTTCTTGCTGATGGGAAAATAGAGTGATCTGTGCCTGTCCCAACAACAAGAGCTAGTCTCTCACTGGTTCCCCGTCTTCCCGTTCATCCTCAGGAAAAATTGCAACCTGTACGGAACAGGAGGTTAAAGGTGCTGATGCTCCAAGTAGGGAGATTGCTAGGAAAGCGGCTGGAATGGCGACCCCGGGCACAAGGAGAAGAGAAATGAGGTGCGTTTTAGAAACCTTTCCCCATCACATGGTGTACCATCTTCTGGGTTTCTCGTGCATGTTTTCGATGTAGGAAGATGCCCTTGAACCTGGAGATTTGGGACCCATGCGATGGGTACCAGGCAGTATTACTTTAAAGGGTCTGCGTTTGCTCACCCAACCTCACCAAACCTCTCAGCCCCAAGAGTGTCCACCCTTATGTCTCATCCAGCTGTGGGTCTAGATATGGTCAATCCAGGTTGCATCACAGCCCATGAACGCATTGTGTAAGAATTTCTCTCTCTTTCACTGTCTTGGTTTCATGGGTTTTTCGAAGTAATTTATTTTTATAATGGGGTTTAGCTGCTTTTCACTGCTGTGTTTATGCCGCTTTACACCCACTTGACACACTAACAGAGAGATATCAATACATAGGTTTTAAGATTATTACTAGTCAGATATATTCTTGTGCGGTGAATAGGGCGTGTTGAGTCCAGTTCTCTGAGCAAGGAGTAGGTCTTGTCTATTACATATTGGGTTTATGGAACGGTATCTGAGCTAATTTGAAACCCTTGTTTTATGTATCACCCCACCTCACCTTTCCCGTTAAGCAGCCATAGTATGTTTTCTGCATGTGTGACTCTGTTCTGTTTTGTAATTCAGTTCAAGTGTAACGCTTTTTACATGCCCTCTATAAGTGATACCTTATGAGAAGTGTCCTTTTCTGTGTGACTTATTTCACTTAGAATCGTCGTACCTAAATCCACTCATCATGCTGCTACTAGCCTTATGACATTGATTTCATGGCTGAGTGATATTCCATTGTACATAAGGACCACAACTTCTTTATCCATTTTTCTCTTTCCTGGGATATTGAAGGTGGAATGAAGTGGAGGTCCTTGTCAACAGAGCAGCCCTAAACTTTGGGGTGCTTGTGTCTTGCTGATTTTTCATTTTCCCAATTTATACCCCCATGAGTGGAAGTGCCCTATGCTCTCTAAGCTGTGTTTTTTAGATGTTTCAGGACACACTGTACACTTCTCCAGAGTGGCTGTTGGCAATTTACATCCCGCCTATCAGTGTACCAAGGCTCCCATTTCTCCATGGCCTGTCCTGCATTTCTGGTTTTGACACGTTTTTCAGCATGGCCCTTTTGACCGAAGGGTAGCGAGTCTTCTTTGTAGCACTGATTTGCCTTTCCAGGTTGCTTGGTTGGCCAAAAAGGGCGTATGCGTTTTTTCCTGAATATATTCAGGAAAAAACGCATACGCCCTTTTTGGCCAAGGGCATCATTGTCAACGTTTTGCCGCTTTTCATGTGCTTTAAAGGCGATTCGAATCTACCTCCTGAAATCTGTTTCCTGCAATTCTGCCTTGATTTCAAATCCTCTTCTTTGCCTTCCCTCAATATATTTGTGGACGAGAGTTATCATTTATAACTCTGCAGGTTTGTGAATTGCAGTGCCCTGAAGCTCCATTTTACAACTCGCTTTTTTGGGAGCTGGCCGCAAAAGTGCAAGATGGCTTCAGGCCCTGTTCTGGTTCCGGGGGGGGAGGATGAGCCTGTGGTTAATTCTTCTTCCTGATGGGAAAATAGAGTGACCTGTGCCTGTCCCAACACCAAGAGCTAGTCTCTCACTGGTTCCCCGTCTACCCGTTCATCCTCAGGAAAAATTGCAACCTGTACGGAGCAGGAGGTTAAAGGTGCTGATGCTCCAAGTAGGGAGATTGCTAGGAAAGCGGCTGGAATGGCGACCCCGGGCACAAGGAGAAGAGAAATGAGGTGCGTTTTAGAAACCTTTCCCCATCACATGGTGTACCATCTTTTTGTTTTCTCATGCATGTTTTCGATGTAGGAAGATGCCCTTGAACCAGGAGATTTGGGACCCATGCGATGGGTACCACGCAGTATTACTTTAAAGGGTCTGTGTTTGCTCACCCAACCTCACCAAACCTCTCAGCCCCAAGAGTGTCCACCCTTATGTCTCATCCAGCTGTGGATCTAGATATGGTCAATCCAGGTTGCATCACAGCCCCTGAACGCATTGTGTAAGAATTTCTCTCTCTTTCACTGTCTTTGTTTCATGGGTTTGTAAAAGTAATTTATTTTTATAATGGGGTTTAGCTGCTTTTCACTGCTGTGTTTATGCCGCTTTACACCCACTTGACACACTAACAGAGAGATATCAATACATAGGTTTTAAGATTATTACTAGTCAGATATATTCTTGTGCGGTGAATAGGGCGTTTTGAGTCCAGTTCTCTGAGCAAGGAGTAGGTCTTGTCTATTACATATTGGGTTTATGGAACGGTATCTGAGCTAATTTGAAACCCTTGTTTTATGTATCACCCCACCTCACCTTTCCCGTTAAGCAGCCATAGTGTGTTTTCTGCATGTGTGACTCTGTTCTGTTTTGTAATTCAGTTCAAGTGTAACGGTTTTGACATTCCCTCTATAAGTGATACCTTATGAGAAGTGTCCTTTTCTGTGTGACTTATTTCACTTAGAATCGTCATACCTAAATCCACTCATCATGCTGCTACTAGCCTTATGACATTGATTTCATGGCTGAGTGATATTCCATTGTACATAAGGACCACAACTTCTTTATCCATTTTTCTCTTTCCTGGGATATTGAAGGTGGAATGAAGTGGAGGTCCTTGTCAACAGAGCAGCCCTAAACTTTGGGGTGCTTGTGTCTTGCTGATTTTTCATTTTCCCAATTTATACCCCCATGAGTGGAAGTGCCCTATGCTCTCTAAGCTGTGTTTTTTAGATGTTTCAGGACACACCGTACACTTCTCCAGAGTGGCTGTTGGCAATTTACATCCCGCCCATCAGTGTAGCAAGGCTCCCATTTCTCCATGGCCTGTCCTGCATTTCTGGTTTTGAGACTTTTTTCAGCATGGCCCTTTTGACCGATGGGTAGCGAGTCTTCTTTGAAGCGCTGATTTGCCTTTCCAGGTTGCTTGGTTGGCCAAAAAGGGCGTATGCGTTTTTTCCTGAATATATTCAGGAAAAAACGCATACGCCCTTTTTGGCCAAGGGCATCATTGTCAACGTTTTGCCGCTTTTCATGTGCTTTAAAGGCGATTCGAATCTACCTCCTGAAATCTGTTTCGTGCAATTCTGCCTTGATTTCAAATCCTCTTCTTTGCCTTCCCTCAATATATTTGTGGACGAGAGTTATCATTTATAACTCTGCAGTTTTGTGAATTGCAGTGCCCTGAAGCTCCATTGTACAACTCGCTTTTTTGGGAGCTGGCCGCAAAAGTGCAAGATGGCTTCAGGCCCTGTTCTGGTTCCGGGGGGGGAGGATGAGCCTGTGGTTAATTCTTCTTCCTGATGGGAAAATAGAGTGACCTGTGCCTGTCCCAACACCAAGAGCTAGTCTCTCACTGGTTCCCCGTCTACCCGTTCATCCTCAGGAAAAATTGCTACCTGTACGGAACAGGAGGTTAAAGGTGCTGATGCTCCAAGTAGGGAGATTGCTAGGAAAGCGGCTGGAATGGCGACCCCGGGCACAAGGAGAAGAGAAATGAGGTGCGTTTTAGAAACCTTTCCCCATCACATGGTGTACCATCTTTTTGTTTCCTCATGCATGTTTTCGATGTAGGAAGATGCCCTTGAACCAGGAGATTTGGGACCCATGCGATGGGTACCACGCAGTATTACTTTAAAGGGTCTGCGTTTGCTCACCCAACCTCACCAAACCTCTCAGCCCCAAGAGTGTCCACCCTTATGTCTCATCCAGCTGTGGATCTAGATATGGTCAATCCAGGTTGCATCACAGCCCCTGAACGCATTGTGTAAGAATTTCTCTCTCTTTCACTGTCTTTGTTTCATGGGTTTGTAAAAGTAATTTATTTTTATAATGGGGTTTAGCTGCTTTTCACTGCTGTGTTTATGCCGCTTTACACCCACTTGACACACTAACAGAGAGATATCAATACATAGGTTTTAAGATTATTACTAGTCAGATATATTCTTGTGCGGTGAATAGGGCGTGTTGAGTCCAGTTCTCTAAGCAAGGAGTAGGTCTTGTCTATTACATATTGGGTTTATGGAACGGTATCTGAGCTAATTTGAAACCCTTGTTTTATGTATCACCCCACCTCACCTTTCCCGTTAAGTAGCCATAGTGTGTTTTCTGCATGTGTGACTCTGTTCTGTTTTGTAATTCAGTTCAAGTGTAACGGTTTTGACATTCCCTCTATAAGTGATACCTTATGAGAAGTGTCCTTTTCTGTGTGACTTATTTCACTTAGAATCGTCGTACCTAAATCCACTCATCATGCTGCTACTAGCCTTATGACATTGATTTCATGGCTGAGTGATATTCCATTGTACATAAGGACCACAACTTCTTTATCCATTTTTCTCTTTCCTGGGATATTGAAGGTGGAATGAAGTGGAGGTCCTTGTCAACAGAGCAGCCCTAAACTTTGGGGTGCTTGTGTCTTGCTGATTTTTCATTTTCCCAATTTATACCCCCATGAGTGGAAGTGCCCTATGCTCTCTAAGCTGTGTTTTTTAGATGTTTCAGGACACACCGTACACTTCTCCAGAGTGGCTGTTGGCAATTTACATCCCGCCCATCAGTGTAGCAAGGCTCCCATTTCTCCATGGCCTGTCCTGCATTTCTGGTTTTGAGACTTTTTTCAGCATGGCCCTTTTGACCGATGGGTAGCGAGTCTTCTTTGTAGCGCTGATTTGCCTTTCCAGGTTGCTTGGTTGGCCAAAAAGGGCGTATGCGTTTTTTCCTGAATATATTCAGGAAAAAACGCATACGCCCTTTTTGGCCAAGGGCATCATTGTCAACGTTTTGCCGCTTTTCATGTGCTTTAAAGGCGATTCGAATCTACCTCCTGAAATCTGTTTCCTGCAATTCTGCCTTGATTTCAAATCCTCTTCTTTGCCTTCCCTCAATATATTTGTGGACGAGAGTTATCATTTATAACTCTGCAGTTTTGTGAATTGCAGTGCCCTGAAGCTCCATTTTACAACTCGCTTTTTTGGGAGCTGGCCGCAAAAGTGCAAGATGGCTTCAGGCCCTGTTCTGGTTCCGGGGGGGGAGGATGAGCCTGTGGTTAATTCTTCTTCCTGATGGGAAAATAGAGTGACCTGTGCCTGTCCCAACACCAAGAGCTAGTCTCTCACTGGTTCCCCGTCTTCCCGTTCATCCTCAGGAAAAATTGCAACCTGTACGGAACAGGAGGTTAAAGGTGCTGATGCTCCAAGTAGGGAGATTGCTAGGAAAGCGGCTGGAATGGCGACCCCGGGCACAAGGAGAAGAGAAATGAGGTGCGTTTTAGAAACCTTTCCCCATCACATGGTGTACCATCTTTTTGTTTTCTCATGCATGTTTTCGATGTAGGAAGATGCCCTTGAACCTGGAGATTTGGGACTCATGCGATGGGTACCACGCAGTATTACTTTAAAGGGTCTGCGTTTGCTCACCCAACCTCACCAAACCTCTCAGCCCCAAGAGTGTCCACCCTTATGTCTCCTCCAGCTGTGGGTCTAGATATGGTCAATCCAGGTTGCATCACAGCCCCTGAACGCATTGTGTAAGAATTTCTCTCTCTTTCACTGTCTTGGTTTCATGGGTTTTTCGAAGTAATTTATTTTTATAATGGGGTTTAGCTGCTTTTCACTGCTGTGTTTATGCCGCTTTACACCCACTTGACACACTAACAGAGAGATATCAATACATAGGTTTTAAGATTATTACTAGTCAGATATATTCTTGTGCGGTGAATAGGGCGTGTTGAGTCCAGTTCTCTGAGCAAGGAGTAGGTCTTGTCTATTACATATTGGGTTTATGGAACGGTATCTGAGCTAATTTGAAACCCTTGTTTTATGTATCACCCCACCTCACCTTTCCCGTTAAGCAGCCATAGTGTGTTTTCTGCATGTGTGACTCTGTTCTGTTTTGTAATTCAGTTCAAGTGTAACGCTTTTTACATTCCCTCTATAAGTGATACCTTATGAGAAGTGTCCTTTTCTGTGTGACTTATTTCACTTAGAATCGTCGTACCTAAATCCACTCATCATGCTGCTACTAGCCTTATGACATTGATTTCATGGCTGAGTGATATTCCATTGTACATAAGGACCACAACTTCTTTATCCATTTTTCTCTTTCCTGGGATATTGAAGGTGGAATGAAGTGGAGGTCCTTGTCAACAGAGCAGCCCTAAACTTTGGGGTGCTTGTGTCTTGCTGATTTTTCATTTTCCCAATTTATACCCCCATGAGTGGAAGTGCCCTATGCTCTCTAAGCTGTGTTTTTTAGATGTTTCAGGACACACCGTACACTTCTCCAGAGTGGCTGTTGGCAATTTACATCCCGCCCATCAGTGTAGCAAGGCTCCCATTTCTCCATGGCCTGTCCTGCATTTCTGGTTTTGACACGTTTTTCAGCATGGCCCTTTTGACCGAAGGGTAGCGAGTCTTCTTTGTAGCGCTGATTTGCCTTTCCAGGTTGCTTGGTTGGCCAAAAAGGGCGTATGCGTTTTTTCCTGAATATATTCAGGAAAAAACGCATACGCCCTTTTTGGCCAAGGGCATCATTGTCAACGTTTTGCCGCTTTTCATGTGCTTTAAAGGCGATTGGAATCTACCTCCTGAAATCTGTTTCCTGCAATTCTGCCTTGATTTCAAATCCTCTTCTTTGCCTTCCCTCAATATATTTGTGGACGAGAGTTATCATTTATAACTCTGCAGGTTTGTGAATTGCAGTGCCCTGAATCTCCATTTTACAACTCGCATTTTTGGGAGCTGGCCGCAAAAGCGCAGGATGGCTTCAGGCCCTGTTCTGGTTCCGGGGGGGAGGATGAGCCTGTGGTTAATTCTTCTTCCTGATGGGAAAATAGAGTGACCTGTGCCTGTCCCAACACCAAGAGCTAGTCTCTCACTGGTTCCCCGTGTACCCGTTCATCCTCAGGACAAATTGCAACCTGTACGGAACAGGAGGTTACAGGTGCTGATGCTCCAAGTAGGGAGATTTTTAGTAAAGCGGCTGGAATGGCGAAACCAGGCACAAGGAGAAGAGAAATGAGGTGCGTTTTAGAAACCTTTCCCCATCACATGGTGTACCATCTTTTTGTTTTCTCATGCATGTTTTCGATGTAGGAAGATGCCCTTGAACCTGGAGATTTGGGACCCATGCGATGGGTACCACGCAGTATTACTTTAAAGGGTCGGCGTTTGCTCACCCAACCTCACCAAACCTCTCAGCCCCAAGAGTGTCCACCCTTATGTCTCCTCCAGCTGTGGGTCTAGATATGGTCAATCCAGGTTGCATCACAGCCCCTGAACGCATTGTGTAAGAATTTCTCTCTCTTTCACTGTCTTGGTTTCATGGGTTTTCCGAAGTAATTTATTTTTATAATGCGGTTTAGCTGCTTTTCACTGCTGTGTTTATGCCGCTTTACACCCACTTGACACACTAACAGAGAGATATCAATACATAGGTTTTAAGATTATTACTAGTGAGATATATTCTTGTGCGTTGAATAGGGTTTGTTGAGTCTAGTTCTCTGAGCAAGGAGTAGGTCTTGTCTATTACATATTGGGTTTATGGAACGGTATCTGAGCTAATTTGAAACCCTTGTTTTATGTATCACCCCACCTCACCTTTCCCGTTAAGCAGCCATAGTGTGTTTTCTGCATGTGTGACTCTGTTCTGTTTTGTAATTCAGTTCAAGTGTAACGGTTTTGACAATCCCTCTATAAGTGATACCTTATGAGAAGTGTCCTTTTCTGTGTGACTTATTTCACTTAGAATCGTCGTACCTAAATCCACTCATCATGCTGCTACTAGCCTTATGACATTGATTTCATGGCTGAGTGATATTCCATTGTACATAAGGACCACAACTTCTTTATCCATTTTTCTCTTTCCCGGGATATTGAAGGTGGAATGAAGTGGAGGTCCTTGTCAACAGAGCAGCCCTCAACTTTGGGGTGCTTGTGTCTTGCTGATTTTTCATTTTCCCAATTTATACCCCCATGAGTGGAAGTGCCCTATGCTCTCTAAGCTGTGTTTTTCAGATGTTTCAGGACACACCGTACACTTCTCCAGAGTGGCTGTTGGCAATTTACATCCCGCCCATCAGTGTAGCAAGGCTCCCATTTCTCCATGGCCTGTCCTGCATTTCTGGTTTTGAGACTTTTTTCAGCATGGCCCTTTTGACCGATGGGTAGCGAGTCTTCTTTGTAGCGCTGATTTGCCTTTCCAGGTTGCTTGGTTGGCCAAAAAGGGCGTATGCGGTTTTTCCTGAATATATTCCGGAAAAAACGCATACGCCCTTTTTGACCAAGGGCATCATTGTCAACGTTTTGCCGCTTTTCATGTGCTTTAAAGGCGATTGGAATCTACCTCCTGAAATCTGTTTCCTGCAATTCTGCCTTGATTTCAAATCCTCTTCTTTGCCTTCCCTCAATATATTTGTGGACGAGAGTTATCATTTATAACTCTGCAGGTTTGTGAATTGCAGTGCCCTGAATCTCCATTTTACAACTCGCATTTTTGGGAGCTGGCCGCAAAAGCGCAGGATGGCTTCAGGCCCTGTTCTGGTTCCGGGGGGGAGGATGAGCCTGTGGTTAATTCTTCTTCCTGATGGGAAAATAGAGTGACCTGTGCCTGTCCCAACACCAAGAGCTAGTCTCTCACTGGTTCCCCGTGTACCCGTTCATCCTCAGGACAAATTGCAACCTGTACGGAACAGGAGGTTAAAGGTGCTGATGCTCCAAGTAGGGAGATTTTTAGTAAAGCGGCTGGAATGGCGAAACCAGGCACAAGGAGAAGAGAAATGAGGTGCGTTTTAGAAACCTTTCCCCATCACATGGTGTACCATCTTTTTGTTTTCTCATGCATGTTTTCGATGTAGGAAGATGCCCTTGAACCTGGAGATTTGGGACCCATGCGATGGGTACCACGCAGTATTACTTTAAAGGGTCGGCGTTTGCTCACCCAACCTCACCAAACCTCTCAGCCCCAAGAGTGTCCACCCTTATGTCTCCTCCAGCTGTGGGTCTAGATATGGTCAATCCAGGTTGCATCACAGCCCCTGAACGCATTGTGTAAGAATTTCTCTCTCTTTCACTGTCTTTGCTTCATGGGTTTTTCGAAGTAATTTATTTTTATAATGCGGTTTAGCTGCTTTTCACTGCTGTGTTTATGCCGCTTTACACCCACTTGACACACTAACAGAGAGATATCAATACATAGGTTTTAAGATTATTACTAGTCAGATATATTCTTGTGCGGTGAATAGGGCGTGTTGAGTCCAGTTCTCTGAGCAAGGAGTAGGTCTTGTCTATTACATTTTGGGTTTATGGAACGGTATCTGAGCTAATTTGAAACCCTTGTTTTAGGTATCACCCCACCTCACCTTTCCCGTTAAGCAGCCATAGTGTGTTTTCTGCATGTGTGACTCTGTTCTGTTTTGTAATTCAGTTCAAGTGTAACGGTTTTTACATTCCCTCTATAAGTGATACCTTATGAGAAGTGTCCTTTTCTGTGTGACTTATTTCACTTAGAATCGTCGTACCTAAATCCACTCATCATGCTGCTACTAGCCTTATGACATTGATTTCATGGCTGAGTGATATTCCATTGTACATAAGGACCACAACTTCTTTATCCATTTTTCTCTTTCCTGGGATATTGAAGGTGGAATGAAGTGGAGGTCCTTGTCAACAGAGCAGCCCTAAACTTTGGGGTGCTTGTGTCTTGCTGATTTTTCATTTTCCCAATTTATACCCCCATGAGTGGAAGTGCCCTATGCTCTCTAAGCTGTGTTTTTTAGATGTTTCAGGACACACCGTACACTTCTCCAGAGTGGCTGTTGGCAATTTACATCCCGCCCATCAGTGTAGCAAGGCTCCCATTTCTCCATGGCCTGTCCTGCATTTCTGGTTTTGAGACTTTTTTCATCATGGCCCTTTTGACCGATGGGTAGCGAGTCTTCTTTGTAGCCCTGATTTGCCTTCCCAGGTTGCTTGGTTGGCCAAAAAGGGCGTATGCGTTTTTTCCTGAATATATTCAGGAAAAAACGCATACGCCCTTTTTGGCCAAGGGCATCATTGTCAACGTTTTGCCGCTTTTCATGTGCTTTAAAGGCGATTCGAATCTACCTCCTGAAATCTGTTTCCTGCAATTCTGCCTTGATTTCAAATCCTCTTCTTTGCCTTCCCTCAATATATTTGTGGACGAGAGTTATCATTTATAACTCTGCACGTTTGTGAATTGCAGTGCCCTGAAGCTCCATTTTACAACTTGCTTTTTTGGGAGCTGGCCGCAAAAGTGCAAGATGGCTTCAGGCCCTGTTCTGGTTCCGGGGGGGGAGGATGAGCCAGTGGTTAATTCTTCTTCCTGATGGGAAAATAGAGTGACCTGTGCCTGTCCCAACACCAAGAGCTAGTCTCTCACTGGTTCCCCGTGTACCCGTTCATCCTCAAGAGAAATTGCAACCTGTACGGAACAGGAGGTTAAATGTG
>NW_028121607.1:0-18878 GCF_965194805.1 Balaenoptera borealis
CAGATTTGGTAAAGGAGAAATGCTGCCGCCTTTTGCCGTTTCCCGCAAGAGCGGCTTTTAACCCACAGCTAATGGTCACTTAACATTCACAAGGACTCAGGGCTGTAAAGACACCTGCCCTCAAAACTATGCTGAGGTAGGGAATGGATTAAAAAATTCAAAACAGGCAAATGTTTCAAGAAGACTGTATGAAGAGGTAAGTTTTACTCACTGTCTTTTTCAAAAAAGGAAAATGGATAAAAGCTCAACCTCAGGAAGTATTAGACTCATGCAATCTAATCTACAAAACGGTTTCAACTCACACCAGTCGACTGACCATCAGCCAAACGTCTACAGACAAAAAATGCTGAAGTGGTTTTACAGAACTGTGTACCCTCTAGCTGCTGGTGAGATGTAAAGTGGTTAAGAGCCAATAAGGAGAACAGAAAGGAGCTGCAATTGAAAGTAAAAATTGAGGTATCATTCAATCCAGCAGGTGCACCACTGGGCCTCTCACCTGAGAAGACCAGAATCGAGAAGACCCGGGCTGCAAAAGCTTCACTGCAGCCTTATTCACTATAGACAAGACAGTGAAGCAACCAAAATGTCCATCCACAGGTGAATGGATAAAGAAGAAGTGGTCCATGTACACAATGGAATATTAGCCATGGAAAACAGTGAAACACTGCTCTTTGAGGCGCCACAGATGAGCCTGGAGATAATCACAAAACATGAGGTCAGTCGGAAAGCAAAAGACCTATATTCTATGATATCACTTATAGGCGTTATCTAATAACTGACAAAAATGAACATATTTCCACAGAGAAAGGCACTCACAGACTTAGAAAAAAAACTATGCTTATCTAAAAGGGAAGGTGGGGGGATTGGATAAATGAAGATTAGCGTTACCATATGGATACAAACACATATTATATACATATATCAAAAAGACCCACCATATAGCAAGGGAGGTCTACGGAACACTCTGTAATAATTGACATGGGAAGAGGATCTCGAAATATATAGATATATATAATGTGTAAATGAACCAGAGTGTATACACCTTGGACAGACAACATTCTAAACATTACCCCAATTTTAAAAATTAAAACAACAAACAAGAATTAATCAAACATAAACTTATGGGGGGGTTTCCTGGCACATTCCATTCAAATTTACAAGCTAGGAAAACCACTTCCAGAACGGCTCTGCTGCCCTAGTAACCAGATTTGATAATGGAGAAGTGCTCCTGCCTTGTGGCCGTTTAGTACAACAGCAGCTTACACCCAGTGCTAATGGTTACTAAATATTCACACACATTGCAGGCCTGTAAATGACACCTGCCTTCAAAAAAGTATCCTGGGGACGAAAATCCACCAGAATATTAAAAAGAGGGCAATCTTTCAACAAGATAATTTCAAGAGGTATATTGAACTCACACTTTTTTCTAATACCAGAATAGAAAAACGCCTGGAAAAATGATAAATTTTAGGAATTTTTAAAGACATGCAAACCCAATTTACAAAAACCTATCAGCTCACTCCAGGCAGAATGTCCATCAGCAAAAATGCTGCAAACAATACATGCTGAAGGGATTGTGGAGAAATGTGTACCCTCAGCTGTAAGGGGGACGTGGGAAGAGCCACTAATGAAAACACAATGGAGGTGCTTTGAAAAGGTAAACATTGAGCTACCAGTGAATCAAGCATACCATCTGCTGGGCTTATCACCTGAGAAAATGAGATTCAAAAAGTCACAGGCTGGCAAACCTGTACGCCAGCAATGTTTACCATAGTCAACACTTGGAAGCAACAAAAATGTCCATCAACAGAGGAATGCACCAAGAAGAAGTGGTCCTTGTATACAATGGAATATTACTCCAGTAAAAAATATAAATTAACTTTAAGAAACAAACAAATGTAAGGAGACATCAGCATTTGTGGGTTTATCCGAGCACATTCCACTCTAATTTATAACCAAAGAACACCACTGGCCGGTAGGTCAGTTTCGCAAGTACCAGCGTGGGGAACATAGAAAGGCTGCCACCCTCTGGCCGTTACCTGCAATAGCAGCTTTAAAGCCTGGGCTAATGGTCACTTCATATGAACAAGTACTGCTGGGCTATAAATGAAACCTGCTCTCAAAATGTCTTGAAGAAGGTAATGGTTAAAATATTTCAAAATTTGACACATACTTTAAGAAAACACTTTGAAGAGCTAAGCCATAATCACAGCTGGAAAAATGAAAAAGACATGCCTTAAAGTTCAATTTCAACGGATTATGAGACACATGCAAATTCAACCACAAAGAGGTATCAGCTCACACCAGTCAGAATAACCATCAGCAAAAAACCACATAGAATAAATGCTAAAGGTGCTGTGGAGAAATGCATACCCTCAACTTTAAGTGGGACGTAATCTGGAAAGAGCCACTAAAGAGAACAGAATGGAGGTGCCTTTAAAAGGTTAACGCTGAGCTACCATATGATCCAGTACACCTATACCTGGACCTATAACCTAAGAAGACAGAATTGGAAAGACACAGGCAGGCAAATCTGCATTGCATAGTATTACAGTAGCCAAGATATGGAAGTAACCAAAAAGTCCACCGACAGATGGGTGGACAAAGAAGAACTGCTACATGTACAGATGGAATATGAGCTAGCGAAAAAATGAAACAATGCCATTTGAAGCACCATAGATGAGTCTAGAAGTAATTACGCATCTTGGAGTAAGTGACAAAGCGAAAGACACATATCCTATCATATCACATACAGGTGTTACCTCAAAGTTGATACAAAGGAAGATATTTCCACAGAGAAAGGCAATCACAGATTCACTACTAAAACTTATGGCTCACCAAATGGAAAGGTGTGAGGATTGGATACATCACCATATTGAGGTTAACAGAGATATACAAACACACGTGAAATATATAATCACCAAAGACCTACAGAATACCAAGAGAAGACTACTGAACATTGTGTCATCACCTACATGGGAAAAGATTCCGAAGAAGAATAGATATATGTATATGTGTGAAAGAACCACATCTTGCACACCTAGAAGAAACAAACCATTGTAATCAAATTTGCTGTGATAAAAAATAAAAATTATGTTAAAAATACGCACAAGAAGTAATGACACATAAACTTCAAGGGCTTTTTCCTGGCACATTCCATTCTAATTTACAACCTAGCACACCACTTCCAATAAGGCTCTGTTGCCCTAGTAATCAGATTTGGTAAAGGAGAAATGCTGCCGCCTTGTGGCCGTTTCCCGCAAGAACAGCTTTAAACCCACAGCTAATGGTCACTTAAAATTCACAAGGACTCAGGGCTGTAAAGGACACCTGCCGTCAAAACTTGTGCTCGGGTAAGGAATGGACAAAAAAAATTCAAAACAGGCAAATGTTTCAAGAAGGTAGTATGAAGAGGTAAGTATTCCTCACTCTCTTTAAAAAAAAAACAGGAAAATGGATAAAAGCTCAACCTAAGGAATTATTAGACTCAGGCAATCTATTCAACCAAAAGGTTTCAACTCACACCTGTCGACTGACCGTCAGCAAAAAGTCTACAAACAATAAATGCTGATGGGGTTGTAGAGAACTGTGTAACCTCTAGGTGCTGGTGAGATGTAAAGTGGTTAACAGCCAATAATGAGAACAGAAAGGAACTGCGTTTAAAAGTAAAAATTGAGGTACCATTCAATCCAGCAGGCACACCACTGGGCCTCTCACCTGAGAAGACCAGAATCGAAAAGACACACGCTGCAAAAGCTGCACTGCAGCCTTATTCAAAAGAGCCAAGATGGGAAGCAACCAAAATGTCCATCAACGGGTGAATGGATAAAGAAGAAGGGGTCCATGTACACAATGAAATATTAGCCAAGGAAAACAATGAAACACTGCTCTTTGAGGCACCAGAGATGAGCCTGGAGATAATCACAAAACATGAGGTAAGTCGGAAAGCAAAAGACCTCTATCCTATGATATTCCTTATAGGCGTTACCTAATAACTGACACAAATGAACATATTTCCACAGAGAAAGACACTCACAGACTTAGAAAACCAACTGTGCTCATCTAAAAGGAAAGGTGGGGGGAATGGATAAATGAGAGAAGTGTTACTCTACATATCCAAATACATATTATATACATATTTCAAAGAGACCGACCATATAGCAAGGGAGGTCTACAGAACACTCTGTAATATTTTATATGGGAAGAGGATCTGTGGAAAAGACATATATAATGTACAAATGAAGCAGATTGTGTACCCCTAAGACAAACAATATTCTAATCTTTACCCCGATTAAAACAATTAACAAAAACAAGAAGTAATGAGACATAAACTTATGGGGGTTTCTCCTGGCACATGCCATATTAATTTACAACCTAGGAACACGACTTCCAGAAAGACTCTGCTGCCCTAGTACCCAGATTTGGGAATGGAGTAATGCTGCCTTCTTGTGGTCATTTCCCACAACAGCAGCTTTAAACCCACTGCTAAAGGTCACTAAACATTCAGCAACTTGCAATTCTGTAAATGACACCTGCCCTCCAAATAAATCCTGGGATCAAAAATGGATCAACAATTTCAAAAGAGGGCAACCTTCCAAGAAGACAATTTCAAGAGGTATATTGTACTCACAGTTTTTTTCTTTTAAGAGAAAAGAAAAAGGTGTGGAAAAATGATGTATTTTAGGAATTTTGAAAGACATGCAAACCCAAATTACAAAAACCTATCAGCTCACAGCAGTCAGAATGGCCATCAGCAAAAATCGTTCAAAAAATAAATGCTGAAGGGACTGTGGAGGCATGCGTACACTCGGCTCTCAGGGGGACGTGGTAAGAGCGACTAATGAAAACACAATGGAAGTGCCTTGAAAAGGTAAACATTGAGCTACCCGTCAATCAGTCATACCCACTGCTGGGCCTATCTCCTGAGAAAATGAGAATCAAAACGTCACAGGCTGGCAATCCTGCCCTCCAGCCATATTTAGCATAGCCAACATTTGGAAGCAATGAAAATCTCCATCAACAGAGGAATGCACCAAGAAGAACTGTTCCATTTACACAATGTAATATTACTCCAATAACAAATATAAGTTAAATTTAAAAGACAAACATAAGTAAGGAGACATCAGCATTTGTGGGTTTATTCAGGCACATTCCACTCTAATTTATAACCGAGGAACAACAAGGGCCGGAAGGTCTGTTTCCCTAGTACCAGAGTGGGGAACGTTGAAAGACTGCCGCCCTCTGGCCGTTACCTGCAAAGGCAGGTTTAAGCCTGTGTTAATGGTCACCACAAAATGTCTTGAGGGAGGTAATGGCCAAATAATTTTAAAATAGGACACATACTTTAAGAAAACACTTTGAAGAACTAAGCTGTACTCACAGCCTGAAAAATGAAAAGGACCTGCCTTAAAGCTCAGTTTTAACGGATTATGAGACACATGCAAATTCAACCACAAAGACGTATCAGCTCACACCAGTCAGAATAACCGTCAGTAAAAAACTACAAAGAATAAATGCTGAAGGTGCTGTGGAGAAATGCAAACCCTCAACTTTAAGTGGGATGTAACCTGGAAAGAGCCACTCATGAGAACAGAATGGAGGTGCCTTTAAAAGGTAAACATTGACCTACCTTATGATCCAGAGGCTTATTCCCGGACCTATAACCTAAGAGGACAGAATTGGAAAGAAAGAGGCAGGCAAATCTGCATTGCACAGTATTACAATAGCCAAGATACGGGAGTCACCAAAAAGTCCACCGACAGATGGGTGGACAAAGAAGAACTGCTACATGTACAGATGGATTATGAGCTAGCGATAAAATGAAACAATGCCATTTGCAGCACCATAGATGAGTCTAGAAGTAATCACGCAACTTGGAGTAAGTGACAAAGCGAAAGACATATATGCTACCATATCAGTTACAGGTGTTACCTACGAATTGATACCAACAAAGATATATCCACGCAGAAAGGCAATCACAGATTCAGTACAAAAACGTATGGTTCACCAAATGGAAAGGTGTGAGGATTGGACACATTACTATACTGGGGTTAACAGACATATAAAAACACATGTGAAATACATAATCACCAAAGACGTACGCAATACCAAGAGAAGACTACTCAACATTGTGTCCTAACCTACATGGGAAAAGGATCCGAAGAAGAATAGATATATGTATATGTATGAAAGAACCACAACTTGCACACCTAGAACAAACAAAACATTGTAATCAAATTTGCTGTGATGAAAAACTAAAAATTAAAAATACGAACAAGAAGTAATGAGACATAAATTTAAAGGCTTTCTCCTGGCACATTCCATTGTAATTTACAACCTAGAACACGACTTCCATTAAGGCTCTGTTGCCCTGGTGACCAGATTTGGTAAAGGAGAAATGCTGCCGCCTTTTGCCGTTTCCCGCAAGAGCGGCTTTTAACCCACAGCTAATGGTCACTTAACATTCACAAGGACTCAGGGCTGTAAAGACACCTGCCCTCAAAACTGTGCTGAGGTAGGGAATGGATTAAAAAATTCAAAACAGGCAAATGTTTCAAGAAGACTGTATGAAGAGGTAAGTATTCCTCACTCTCTTTAAAAAAAAAAAAACAGGAAAATGGATAAAAGCTCAACCTCAGGAAGTATTAGACTCATGCAATCTAATCTACAAAACGGTTTCAACTCACACCAGTCGACTGACCATCAGCAAAAAGTCTACAAACAATAAATGCTGAAGGGGTTTTACAGAACTGTGTACCCTCTAGCTGATGGTGAGATGTAAAGTGGTTAAGAGCCAATAATGAGAACAGAAAGGAGCTGCATTTGAAAGTAAAAATTGAGGTATCATTCAATCCAGCAGGTGCACCACTGGGCCTCTCACCTGAGAAGACCAGAATCGAGAAGACGCGGGCTGCAAAAGCTTCACTGCAGCCTTATTCACTATAGACAAGACAGTGAAGCAACCAAAATGTCCATCCACAGGTGAATGGATAAAGAAGAAGTGGTCCATGTACACAATGGAATATTAGCCATGGAAAACAGTGAAACACTGCTCTTTGAGGCGCCACAGATGAGCCTGGAGATAATCACAAAACATGAGGTCAGTCGGAAAGCAAAAGACCTATATTCTATGATATCACTTATAGGCGTTATCTAATAACTGACACAAATGAACACATTTCCACAGAGAAAGGCACTCACAGACTTAGAAAAAAAACTATGCTTATCTAAAAGGGAAGGTGGGGGGATTGGATAAATGAAGATTAGCGTTACCATATGGATACAAACACATATTATATACATATATCAAAAAGACCCACCATATAGCAAGGGAGGTCTACGGAACACTCTGTAATAATTGACAAGGGAAGAGGATCTCGAAATATATAGATATATATAATGTGTAAATGAACCAGAGTGTGTACACCTTGGACAGACAACATTCTAAACATTACCCCAATTTTAAAAATTAAAACAACAAACAAGAATTATTCAAACATAAACTTATGGGGGTTTTCCTGGCACATTCCATTCAAATTTACAAGCTAGGAAAACCACTTCCAGAACGGCTCTGCTGCCCTAGTAACCAGATTTGATAATGGAGAAGTGCTCCTGCCTTGTGGCCGTTTAGTACAACAGCAGCTTACACCCAGTGCTAATGGTTACTAAATATTCACACACATTGCAGGTCTGTAAATGACACCTGCCTTCAAAAAAATATCCTGGGGACGAAAATCCACCAGAATATTAAAAAGAGGGCAATCTTTCAACAAGATAATTTCAAGAGGTATATTGAACTCACACTTTTTTCTAATACCAGAATAGAAAAACGCCTGGAAAAATGATAAATTTTAGGAATTTTTAAAGACATGCAAACCCAATTTACAAAAACCTATCAGCTCACTCCAGGCAGAATGTCCATCAGCAAAAATGCTGCAAACAATACATGCTGAAGGGATTGTGGAGAAATGTGTACCCTCAGCTGTAAGGGGGACGTGGGAAGAGCCACTAATGAAAACACAATGGAGGTGCTTTGAAAAGGTAAACATTGAGCTACCAGTGAATCAAGCATACCATCTGCTGGGCTTATCACCTGAGAAAATGAGATTCAAAAAGTCACAGGCTGGCAAACCTGTACGCCAGCAATATTTACCATAGTCAACACTTGGAAGCAACAAAAATGTCCATCAACAGAGGAATGCACCAAGAAGAAGTGGTCCTTGTATACAATGGAATATTACTCCAGTAAAAAAATATAAATTAACTTTAAGAAACAAACAAATGTAAGGAGACATCAGCATTTGTGGGTTTATCCGAGCACATTCCACTCTAATTTATAACCGAAGAACACCACTGGCGGGTAGGTCTGTTTCCCAAGTACCAGCGTGGGGAACATAGAAAGGCTGCCACCCTCTGGCCGTTACCTGCAAAAGCAGCTTTAAAGCCTGGGCTAATGGTCACTTCATATGAACAAGTACTGCTGGGCTATAAATGAAACCTGCTCTCAAAATGTCTTGAAGAAGGTAATGGTTAAAATATTTCAAAATGTGACACATACTTTAAGAAAACACTTTGAAGAGCTAAGCCATAATCACAGCTGGAAAAATGAAAAGGACATGCCTTAAAGTTCAATTTCAACGGATTATGAGACACATGCAAATTCAACCACAAAGAGGTATCAGCTCACACCAGTCAGAATAACCATCAGCAAAAAACCACATAGAATAAATGCTAAAGGTGCTGTGGAGAAATGCAAACCCTCAACTTTAAGTGGGACGTAATCTGGAAAGAGCCACTAAAGAGAACAGAATGGAGGTGCCTTTAAAAGGTTAACGCTGAGCTACCATATGATCCAGTACACCTATACCTGGACCTATAACCTAAGAAGACAGAATTGGAAAGACACAGGCAGGCAAATCTGCATTGCATAGTATTACAGTAGCCAAGATATGGAAGTAACCAAAAAGTCCACCGACAGATGGGTGGACAAAGAAGAACTGCTACATGTACAGATGGAATATGAGCTAGCGAAAAAATGAAACAATGCCATTTGAAGCACCATAGATGAGTCTAGAAGTAATTACGCATCTTGGAGTAAGTGACAAAGCGAAAGACACATATCCTATCATATCACATACAGGTGTTACCTCAAAGTTGATACAAAGGAAGATATTTCCACAGAGAAAGGCAATCACAGATTCACTACTAAAACTTATGGCTCACCAAATGGAAAGGTGTGAGGATTGGATACATCACCATATTGAGGTTAACAGAGATATACAAACACACGTGAAATATATAATCACCAAAGACCTACAGAATACCAAGAGAAGACTACTGAACATTGTGTCATCACCTACATGGGAAAAGATTCCGAAGAAGAATAGATATATGTATATGTGTGAAAGAACCACATCTTGCACACCTAGAAGAAACAAACCATTGTAATCAAATTTGCTGTGATAAAAAATAAAAATTATGTTAAAAATACGAACAAGAAGTAATGACACATAAACTTCAAGGGCTTTTTCCTGGCACATTCCATTCTAATTTACAACCTAGCACACCACTTCCAATAAGGCTCTGTTGCCCTAGTAATCAGATTTGGTAAAGGAGAAATGCTGCCGCCTTGTGGCCGTTTCCCACAAGAACAGCTTTAAACCCACAGCTAATGGTCACTTAAAGTTCACAAGGACTCAGGGCTGTAAAGGACACCTGCCGTCAAAAATTGTGCTTGGGTAAGGAATGGACAAAAAAATTCAAAACAGGCAAATGTTTCAAGAAGATAGTATGAAGAGGTAAGTATTCCTCACTCTCTTTAAAAAAAAAACAGGAAAATGGATAAAAGCTCAACCTAAGGAATTATTAGACTCAGGCAATCTATTCAACCAAAAGGTTTCAACTCACACCTGTCGACTGACCGTCAGCAAAAAGTCTACAAACAATAAATGCTGATGGGGTTGTAGAGAACTCTGTAACCTCTAGGTGCTGGTGAGATGTAAAGTGGTTAACAGCCAATAATGAGAACAGAAAGGAACTGCGTTTAAAAGTAAAAATTGAGGTACCATTCAATCCAGCAGGCACACCACTGGGCCTCTCACCTGAGAAGACCAGAATCGAAAAGACACACGCTGCAAAAGCTGCACTGCAGCCTTATTCAAAAGAGCCAAGATGGGAAGCAACCAAAATGTCCATCAACGGGTGAATGGATAAAGAAGAAGGGGTCCATGTACACAATGAAATATTAGCCAAGGAAAACAATGAAACACTGCTCTTTGAGGCACCAGAGATGAGCCTGGAGATAATCACAAAACATGAGGTAAGTCGGAAAGCAAAAGACCTCTATCCTATGATATTCCTTATAGGCGTTACCTAATAACTGACACAAATGAACATATTTCCACAGAGAAAGACACTCACAGACTTAGAAAACCAACTGTGCTCATCTAAAAGGAAAGGTGGGGGGAATGGATAAATGAGAGAAGTGTTACTCTACATATCCAAATACATATTATATACATATTTCAAAGAGACCGACCATATAGCAAGGGAGGTCTACAGAACACTCTGTAATATTTTACATGGGAAGAGGATCTGTAGAAAAGACATATATAACGTACAAATGAAGCAGATTGTGTACCCCTAGGACAAACAATATTCTAATCTTTACCCCGATTAAAACAATTAACAAAAACAAGAAGTAATGAGACATAAACTTATGGGGGTTTCTCCTGGCACATGCCGTATTAATTTACAACCTAGGAACACGACTTCCAGAAAGGCTCTGCTGCCCTAGCACCCAGATTTGGGAAAGGAGTAATGCTGCCTTCCAGTGGTCATTTCCCACAACAGCAGCTTTAAACCCACTGCTAAAGCTCACTAAATATTCACCAACTTGCAATTCTGCAAATGACACCTGCCCTCCAAATAAATCCTGGGACCAAAAATGGATCAACAATTTCAAAAAGGGCAACCTTCCAAGAAGCCAATTTCAAGAGGTATATTGTACTCACCGTTTTTTTCTTTTAAGAGAAAAGAAAAAGGTGTGGAAAAATGATGTATTTTAGGAATTTTGAAAGACATGCAAACCCAAATTACAAAAACCTATCAGCTCACAGCAGTCAGAATGGCCATCAGCAAAAATGCTTCAAAAAATAAATGCTGAAGGGACTGTGGAGGCATTCGTACACTCGGCTCTAAGGGGGACGTGGTAAGAGCCACTAATGAAAACACAATGGAAGTGCCTTGAAAAGGTAAACATTGAGCTACCCGTCAATCAGTCATACCCACTGCTGGGCCTATCTCCTGAGAAAATGAGAATCAAAACGTCACAGGCTGGCAATCCTGCCCTCCAGCCATATTTAGCATAGCCAACATTTGGAAGCAATGAAAGTGTCCATCAACAGAGGAATGCACCAAGAAGAACTGTTCCATTTACACAATGTAATATTACTCCAATAATAAATATAAGTTAAATTTAAAAGTCAAACATAAGTAAGGTGACATCAGCATTTGTGGGTTTATTCAGGCATATTCCAGTCTAATTTATAACCGAGGAACAACAATGGCCGGAAGGTCTGTTTCCCTAGTACCAGAGGGGGGAATGTTGAAAGACTGCCGCCCTCTTGCCGTTACCTGCAAACGCAGGTTTAAGCCTGTGTTAATGGTCACCACAAAATGTCTTGAGGGAGGTAATGGCCAAATAATTTTAAAATAGGACACATACTTTAAGAAAACACTTTGAAGAACTAAGCTGTACTCACAGCCTGAAAAATGAAAAGGACCTGCCTTAAAGCTCAGTTTTAACGGATTATGAGACACATGCAAATTCAACCACAAAGACGTATCAGCTCACACCAGTCAGAATAACCGTCAGTAAAAAACTACAAAGAATAAATGCTGAAGGTGCTGTGGAGAAATGCAAACCCTCAACTTTAAGTGGGATGTAACCTGGAAAGAGCCACTCATGAGAACAGAATGGAGGTGCCTTTAAAAGGTAAACATTGAGCTACCTTATGATCCAGAGGCTTATTCCCGGACCTATAACCTAAGAGGACAGAATTGGAAAGAAAGAGGCAGGCAAATCTGCATTGCACAGTATTAAAATAGCCAAGATACGGGAGTCACCAAAAAGTCCACCGACAGATGGGTGGACAAAGAAGAACTGCTACATGTACAGATGGATTATGAGCTAGCGATAAAATGAAACAATGCCATTTGCAGCACCATAGATGAGTCTAGAAGTAATCACGCAACTTGGAGTAAGTGACAAAGCGAAAGACATATATGCTACCATATCAGTTACAGGTGTTACCTACGAATTGATACCAACAAAGATATATCCACGCAGAAAGGCAATCACAGATTCAGTACAAAAACGTATGGTTCACCAAATGGAAAGGTGTGAGGATTGGACACATTACTATACTGGGGTTAACAGACATATAAAAACACATGTGAAATACATAATCACCAAAGACGCACGCAATACCAAGAGAAGACTACTCAACATTGTGTCCTAACCTACATGGGAAAAGGATCCGAAGCAGAATAGATATATGTATATGTATGAAAGAACCACAACTTGCACACCTAGAACAAACAAAACATTGTAATCAAATTTGCTGTGATGAAAAACTAAAAATTAAAAATACGAACAAGAAGTAATGAGACATAAATTTAAAGGCTTTCTCCTGGCACATTCCATTGTAATTTACAACCTAGAACACGACTTCCATTAAGGCTCTGTTGCCCTGGTGACCAGATTTGGTAAAGGAGAAATGCTGCCGCCTTTTGCCGTTTCCCGCAAGAGCGGCTTTTAACCCACAGCTAATGGTCACTTAACATTCACAAGGACTCAGGGCTGTAAAGACACCTGCCCTCAAAACTATGCTGAGGTAGGGAATGGATTAAAAAATTCAAAACAGGCAAATGTTTCAAGAAGACTGTATGAAGAGGTAAGTTTTACTCACTGTCTTTTTCAAAAAAGGAAAATGGATAAAAGCTCAACCTCAGGAAGTATTAGACTCATGCAATCTAATCTACAAAACGGTTTCAACTCACACCAGTCGACTGACCATCAGCAAAAAGTCTACAGACAATAAATGCTGAAGTGGTTTTACAGAACTGTGTACCCTCTAGCTGCTGGTGAGATGTAAAGTGGTTAAGAGCCAATAAGGAGAACAGAAAGGAGCTGCAATTGAAAGTAAAAATTGAGGTATCATTCAATCCAGCAGGTGCACCACTGGGCCTCTCACCTGAGAAGACCAGAATCGAGAAGACCCGGGCTGCAAAAGCTTCACTGCAGCCTTATTCACTATAGACAAGACAGTGAAGCAACCAAAATGTCCATCCACAGGTGAATGGATAAAGAAGAAGTGGTCCATGTACACAATGGAATATTAGCCATGGAAAACAGTGAAACACTGCTCTTTGAGGCGCCACAGATGAGCCTGGAGATAATCACAAAACATGAGGTCAGTCGGAAAGCAAAAGACCTATATTCTATGATATCACTTATAGGCGTTATCTAATAACTGACACAAATGAACATATTTCCACAGAGAAAGGCACTCACAGACTTAGAAAAAAAACTATGCTTATCTAAAAGGGAAGGTGGGGGGATTGGATAAATGAAGATTAGCGTTACCATATGGATACAAATACATATTATATACATATATCAAAAAGACCCACCATATAGCAAGGGAGGTCTACGGAACACTCTGTAATAATTGACATGGGAAGAGGATCTCGAAATATATAGATATATATAATGTGTAAATGAACCAGAGTGTGTACACCTTGGACAGACAACATTCTAAACATTACCCCAATTTTAAAAATTAAAACAACAAACAAGAATTAATCAAACATAAACTTATGGGGGGGTTTCCTGGCACATTCCATTCAAATTTACAAGCTAGGAAAACCACTTCCAGAACGGCTCTGCTGCCCTAGTAACCAGATTTGATAATGGAGAAGTGCTCCTGCCTTGTGGCCGTTTAGTACAACAGCAGCTTACACCCAGTGCTAATGGTTACTAAATATTCACACACATTGCAGGCCTGTAAATGACACCTGCCTTCAAAAAAATATCCTGGGGACGAAAATCCACCAGAATATTAAAAAGAGGGCAATCTTTCAACAAGATAATTTCAAGAGGTATATTGAACTCACACTTTTTTCTAATACCAGAATAGAAAAACGCCTGGAAAAATGATAAATTTTAGGAATTTTTAAAGACATGCAAACCCAATTTACAAAAACCTATCAGCTCACTCCAGGCAGACTGTCCATCAGCAAAAATGCTGCAAACAATACATGCTGAAGGGATTGTGGAGAAATGTGTACCCTCAGCTGTAAGGGGGACGTGGGAAGAGCCACTAATGAAAACACAATGGAGGTGCTTTGAAAAGGTAAACATTGAGCTACCAGTGAATCAAGCATACCATCTGCTGGGCTTATCACCTGAGAAAATGAGATTCAAAAAGTCACAGGCTGGCAAACCTGTACGCCAGCAATGTTTACCATAGTCAACACTTGGAAGCAACAAAAATGTCCATCAACAGAGGAATGCACCAAGAAGAAGTGGTCCTTGTATACAATGGAATATTACTCCAGTAAAAAATATAAATTAACTTTAAAAAACAAACAAATGTAAGGAGACATCAGCATTTGTGGGTTTATCCGAGCACATTCCACTCTAATTTATAACCGAAGAACACCACTGGCGGGTAGGTCTGTTTCGCAAGTACCAGCGTGGGGAACATAGAAAGGCTGCCACCCTCTGGCCGTTACCTGCAAAAGCAGCTTTAAAGCCTGGGCTAATGGTCACTTCATATGAACAAGTACTGCTGGGCTATAAATGAAACCTGCTCTCAAAATGTCTTGAAGAAGGTAATGGTTAAAATATTTCAAAATGTGACACATACTTTAAGAAAACACTTTGAAGAGCTAAGCCATAATCACAGCTGGAAAAATGAAAAGGACATGCCTTAAAGTTCAATTTCAACGGATTATGAGACACATGCAAATTCAACCACAAAGAGGTATCAGCTCACACCAGTCAGAATAACCATCAGCAAAAAACCACATAGAATAAATGCTAAAGGTGCTGTGGAGAAATGCAAACCCTCAACTTTAAGTGGGACGTAATCTGGAAAGAGCCACTAAAGAGAACAGAATGGAGGTGCCTTTAAAAGGTTAACGCTGAGCTACCATATGATCCAGTACACCTATACCTGGACCTATAACCTAAGAAGACAGAATTGGAAAGACACAGGCAGGCAAATCTGCATTGCATAGTATTACAGTAGCCAAGATATGGAAGTAACCAAAAAGTCCACCGACAGATGGGTGGACAAAGAAGAACTGCTACATGTACAGATGGAATATGAGCTAGCGAAAAAATGAAACAATGCCATTTGAAGCACCATAGATGAGTCTAGAAGTAATTACGCATCTTGGAGTAAGTGACAAAGCGAAAGACACATATCCTATCATATCACATACAGGTGTTACCTCAAAGTTGATACAAAGGAAGATATTTCCACAGAGAAAGGCAATCACAGATTCACTACTAAAACTTATGGCTCACCAAATGGAAAGGTGTGAGGATTGGATACATCACCATATTGAGGTTAACAGAGATATACAAACACACGTGTAATATATAATCACCAAAGACCTACAGAATACCAAGAGAAGACTACTGAACATTGTGTCATCACCTACATGGGAAAAGATTCCGAAGAAGAATAGATATATGTATATGTGTGAAAGAACCACATCTTGCACACCTAGAAGAAACAAACCATTGTAATCAAATTTGCTGTGATAAAAAATAAAAATTATGTTAAAAATACGCACAAGAAGTAATGACACATAAACTTCAAGGGCTTTTTCCTGGCACATTCCATTCTAATTTACAACCTAGCACACCACTTCCAATAAGGCTCTGTTGCCCTAGTAATCAGATTTGGTAAAGGAGAAATGCTGCCGCCTTGTGGCCGTTTCCCGCAAGAACAGCTTTAAACCCACAGCTAATGGTCACTTAAAATTCACAAGGACTCAGGGCTGTAAAGGACACCTGCCGTCAAAACTTGTGCTCGGGTAAGGAATGGACAAAAAAATTCAAAACAGGCAAATGTTTCAAGAAGGTAGTATGAAGAGGTAAGTATTCCTCACTCTCTTTAAAAAAAAAACAGGAAAATGGATAAAAGCTCAACCTAAGGAATTATTAGACTCAGGCAATCTATTCAACCAAAAGGTTTCAACTCACACCTGTTGACTGACCGTCAGCAAAAAGTCTACAAACAATAAATGCTGATGGGGTTGTAGAGAACTGTGTAACCTCTAGGTGCTGGTGAGATGTAAAGTGGTTAACAGCCAATAATGAGAACAGAAAGGAACTGCGTTTAAAAGTAAAAATTGAGGTACCATTCAATCCAGCAGGCACACCACTGGGCCTCTCACCTGAGAAGACCAGAATCGAAAAGACACACGCTGCAAAAGCTGCACTGCAGCCTTATTCAAAAGAGCCAAGATGGGAAGCAACCAAAATGTCCATCAACGGGTGAATGGATAAAGAAGAAGGGGTCCATGTACACAATGAAATATTAGCCAAGGAAAACAATGAAACACTGCTCTTTGAGGCACCAGAGATGAGCCTGGAGATAATCACAAAACATGAGGTAAGTCGGAAAGCAAAAGACCTCTATCCTATGATATTCCTTATAGGCGTTACCTAATAACTGACACAAATGAACATATTTCCACAGAGAAAGACACTCACAGACTTAGAAAACCAACTGTGCTCATCTAAAAGGAAAGGTGGGGGGAATGGATAAATGAGAGAAGTGTTACTATACATATCCAAATACATATTATATACATATTTCAAAGAGACCGACCATATAGCAAGGGAGGTCTACAGAACACTCTGTAATATTTTACATGGGAAGAGGATCTGTAGAAAAGACATATATAACGTACAAATGAAGCAGATTGTGTACCCCTAGGACAAACAATATTCTAATCTTTACCCCGATTAAAACAATTAACAAAAACAAGAAATAATGAGACATAAACTTATGGGGGTTTCTCCTGGCACATGCCGTATTAATTTACAACCTAGGAACACGACTTCCAGAAAGGCTCTGCTGCCCTAGCACCCAGATTTGGGAAAGGAGTAATGCTGCCTTCCAGTGGTCATTTCCCACAACAGCAGCTTTAAACCCACTGCTAAAGCTCACTAAATATTCACCAACTTGCAATTCTGCAAATGACACCTGCCCTCCAAATAAATCCTGGGACCAAAAATGGATCAACAATTTCAAAAAGGGCAACCTTCCAAGAAGCCAATTTCAAGAGGTATATTGTACTCACCGTTTTTTTCTTTTAAGAGAAAAGAAAAAGGTGTGGAAAAATGATGTATTTTAGGAATTTTGAAAGACATGCAAACCCAAATTACAAAAACCTATCAGCTCACAGCAGTCAGAATGGCCATCAGCAAAAATGCTTCAAAAAATAAATGCTGAAGGGACTGTGGAGGCATTCGTACACTCGGCTCTAAGGGGGACGTGGTAAGAGCCACTAATGAAAACACAATGGAAGTGCCTTGAAAAGGTAAACATTGAGCTACCCGTCAATCAGTCATACCCACTGCTGGGCCTATCTCCTGAGAAAATGAGAATCAAAACGTCACAGGCTGGCAATCCTGCCCTCCAGCCATATTTAGCATAGCCAACATTTGGAAGCAATGAAAGTGTCCATCAACAGAGGAATGCACCAAGAAGAACTGTTCCATTTACACAATGTAATATTACTCCAATAATAAATATAAGTTAAATTTAAAAGTCAAACATAAGTAAGGTGACATCAGCATTTGTGGGTTTATTCAGGCATATTCCAGTCTAATTTATAACCGAGGAACAACAATGGCCGGAAGGTCTGTTTCCCTAGTACCAGAGGGGGGAATGTTGAAAGACTGCCGCCCTCTTGCCGTTACCTGCAAACGCAGGTTTAAGCCTGTGTTAATGGTCACCACAAAATGTCTTGAGGGAGGTAATGGCCAAATAATTTTAAAATAGGACACATACTTTAAGAAAACACTTTGAAGAACTAAGCTGTACTCACAGCCTGAAAAATGAAAAGGACCTGCCTTAAAGCTCAGTTTTAACGGATTATGAGACACATGCAAATTCAACCACAAAGACGTATCAGCTCACACCAGTCAGAATAACCGTCAGTAAAAAACTACAAAGAATAAATGCTGAAGGTGCTGTGGAGAAATGCAAACCCTCAACTTTAAGTGGGATGTAACCTGGAAAGAGCCACTCATGAGAACAGAATGGAGGTGCCTTTAAAAGGTAAACATTGAGCTACCTTATGATCCAGAGGCTTATTCCCGGACCTATAACCTAAGAGGACAGAATTGGAAAGAAAGAGGCAGGCAAATCTGCATTGCACAGTATTACAATAGCCAAGATACGGGAGTCACCAAAAAGTCCACCGACAGATTGGGTGGACAAAGAAGAACTGCTACATGTACAGATGGATTATGAGCTAGCGATAAAATGAAACAATGCCATTTGCAGCACCATAGATGAGTCTAGAAGTAATCACGCAACTTGGAGTAAGTGACAAAGCGAAAGACATATATGCTACCATATCAGTTACAGGTGTTACCTACGAATTGATACCAACAAAGATATATCCACTCAGAAAGGCAATCACAGATTCAGTACAAAAACGTATGGCTCACCAAATGGAAAGGTGTGAGGATTGGACACATTACTATACTGGGGTTAACAGACGTATAAAAACACATGTGAAATATATAATCACCAAAGACGTACGCAATACCAAGAGAAGAC
>NW_028121606.1:0-18795 GCF_965194805.1 Balaenoptera borealis
AATATCAATTCATGAAAATCTATCTTATATGCATACGCTGGCAAAAAATAATCTGAAAAAGAATTTATGAGAACAATTCCATTTTTAAGAATGTCAACATCAATAGTTAGGAGTATATTTAATCAAGGTACAAGACTTGTTTTTATGTATGTAAAGTTGTATGTTTGAAATTACTGGAAAGTCAATTACTTTTCAAAACATCATGTATGTCAACAGCATGCCAGAAAAGCAGAGAAAACATCAAACTTCCATATAGAAGCCAAGCCTTACCCAGATCCAGTTCACCCAAAGTCCACATGTCATTTAGAGGCACTGTGGGAAGGTTATATTAGGAGCCGCTGTCCTCCGTGTTGTGGATGACCTGGATATGGTAGAAACAGTGGGATTTTTGAATTCCAATTTTCCACTTCATTCTACAAAAAAACTATTAGAACTAATAAATCAATTCAGTAAAGTTGCAAAATCAATACACAGAAATCAGTTGCCTTTCTAAACACTAATAATGAACCATCAGAAAGAGAAAGAAAGCAACCCTATTTACAACTGCATTCAAAAAGAACAAAATACCTGGGAATAAAGTCAACCAAGGAGGTGAAAGACCTGCACACTGAAAACTTGAAGACATTGATGAAGACATTGCAAAACACACCAAGAAATGGAAAGATATCCTGTTCTCATGGAATGGAACAATTAATATTGTTAAAATATCCATGCTACCCAAAGCAGTGGACACAGTGAATGCAATCCCTCCCAAAATTCCATGGTATTTTCCCCCAAAATAGAGCAAATCCTCCTAATATCTGTGGGGAACCACAAAGGACCCCAAATAGCCAAAGAAACCCTGAAAAAAGAGAACGGGCTGGAGGCATCTCCCTCCCTGACGTCACACTCTGCTGAGAAGCTACAGGCACCAAAACAGTGTGGAACTGGCTCAAAACGGGCACAGGGACCAGAGGAACAGGACAGAGAGACCAGAATTCAACCCACACGGACGGGGTCGGTGAATTTATGACACAGGGACCAAGGACACACCAAGGAGCACGACACTCCCCACGATAAATGGTGCTGGGAAAACTGGACGCCCCGTAACTCACGCTGGCTACCCTGCACACAAACCTGACCAAACACCCAGCTTTCCACGCCAAGCCCTCCCTCGCTCACACGAAGACGGACCCCCTCAACGGTCAGTCGCCCACAGGAAGCTTCTCCCCACTTTTCCTCATCGTCTCTTCACCTTTTCCTCAGGCATCACCTGGGTCCTCAGGAAACCTAGTTCCCTAGTCAGCGTGGAGGCAGCCCCACTTTGTCCTGAAGCCGAAACCCCACCGAGTCCTGAGGAGATGGAGACCGAGCTCCTCTCAGCCGAGACGCTGAGCCGGGCGTCCTACCCGAAGGCCCCCGCCCCCGCCCCCGCCCCCGCGCCTGAGGAGGCTCAACTCCTCTCAGCTGCCCTCACAATCGAGTTCGCAGGGAACGAGCATGCGCTGTGGGTCAGAGAGGTGAACTCGGCGCCACCCTGTGGTCAGTGCAGGAAGTGCAGGCCTCGCCTCCCTCACACGTCACTGGAGGCAGCGTGCCCTACTGACAGGACTGCTGAATCCATTAAACTGGAAATTCAAACGAAAATGGAGTCTCTATCCCAAAAGTCTTCTAAAATTAGTTAAGGAACAATTAATCGGAAACCATTTGGAATGAAGTGAATGTAGATGCAAACTTTACAACTTATACCAAATTCACTCAAAGTTATTCAGAGGCAAATTTTATTTTAGTTTATAATTTATGTTTGGCTGCGTTGGGTCTTCGTTGCTGCATGTGGGCTTTCTCTAGTTGTGCCGAGCGGGGCTACTCTTCGTTGCGGTGCACGGGCTTCTCATTGCGGTGGCTTCTCTTGTGGGCGAGCACGGGCTCTAGGCGCGCAGGCTTCAGTAGTTGTGCCGCGCAGGCTTGGTTGCTCTGCGGCATGTGGGAGCTTCCCGGACCAGGGCTCGAGCCCGTGTCCCCTGCATTGGCAGGCGGACTCTTAACCACTGCGTCACCAGGGAAGTCCCCACAGACAAACTTTAAATACAAAACTATTCAAGGGGCTTCCCTGGTGGCGCAGTGGTTGAGAATCTGCCTGCTAATGCAGGGGACACGGGTTCGAGCCCTGGTCTGGGAAGATCCCACATGCCGCGGAGCAACTAGGCCCGTGAGCCACAACTCCTGAGCCTGCGCGTCTGGAGCCTGTGCTCCGCAACAAGAGAGGCCGCGATAGTGAGAGGCCCGCGCACCGCGATGAAGAGTGGCCCCCGCTTGCCCCAACTAGAGAAAGCCTTCGCACAGAAACGAAGACCCAACACAGCCAAAAATAAATTAATTAATTCATCAATTAAAAAAACAAAAAGCTGTCTCTCAAATTTAACTTCCAGAATATATGCAGGAAAAACGCATACGCCCTTTTTGGCCAACCAAAGAAGCTGGCAATGCAAATCAACACTACAAAGAGGTATCACTTCGAATCAGAAAAAAGGACCATCCTGACAAAGGGTAAAAACCAGATATGCAGGACAAGGAGAGGAGAAAAGGGAGCCTTGTTACTCTGAAGGGGGGAATGTAAATAGCCAACGGCCACTCTGGAGAAGTGTGCTGTGCTTCCTAAAACATCTAAAAAACAGAGCTGCAAAGCATAGGGCGCTTCCACTCATGGGCCTATATGTTGGCAAAACCAAAAATCCACAGGACGCAGGCACCCCGTTTACTGCTGCTATGTTTACAACAGCCTCGACTTGGGTACAACTTCATAGTCCTTGGAAGGAAAAAACGGTGAAAGAAAATTTGGTACTTAAGCACAACGGAATATTACTCAGCCCTGAAATCAATGAAATGAGGCCAGTTGCAGCAACTCAGGGGGACTTATGTATGGTCATTGAGAGTGAAATAAGTTAGACAGCAAGAGAAACTTATCATAAGATATCACTTATAAAGGGAATCTAAAAATCGCCAACCGTGAACTGAATTACAAACAGAACACCATCACACATTTACAAAACACACTTACGGCTGCTTAAGGGGAAAAGTGCGGTGCGGTGATGCATAAACCAGGAGGTTGAAATTGGCACAGATACCGTTCCATACGCCAATAATGTAATCGCCAAGACATACTCATGGTTCAAGGAACTGGACTCAGCACACTCTATTCACAGAAAAAACATATATCTGACTACTAGAAACTAGAAAAGAATTTACTGATGTCTCTCTGTAAGTGACTTAGGTGGATGTACAGCACCAAGAAACACAACATTGCAAATCAGCTACACCCCATTATAAAAATTAATTATCAAAAAAGAAAGACAGTGAGAGAGAGAGGAATTCTTACAAAATTCAATCAGGGGCTGTGATGCAACTGGACTGACCACATCTACACTCACAGCTGAATGGGACATAAGGCTGGACACCCTAACCCTAAACCCTAACCCTAACCCTAACCCTAACCCAACCCTAGCCCAACCTTAACCCTACCATAACCCTAACCCTAACCCAAAACTAACCCTAACCCTAACCTTAAACCCTAACCCTAACCCCTATCCCTAACCCAACCCTAAGCCTAACCCTAACCCCTAGCCCTAGCCCTAGCCCTAACCCTGACCCTAACCCCTAACCCTTAACCCCTAACCCCTAACCCTAACCAAGTTCACAAGTAAACTTCTCGCCCACCTGGAGAGAGCAATTTAATTTGAAAGAGTAAAGACACAATCAGCTCAGTAATTGGCCACGGGGGCTGGAGGGGCCAAGGCTAACCTGAGCTGGAGGAACGTGGGTGCCTGCCTGGATGCTCAGAGGCCAAGGGCTGTCCTGAGACCTGCTTGGACACCCGTGCAGATGGAACAAAGGATCCGTCCAGTCCCAAGAGGGCCCCACCAGCCCTCACGAACGCAACACCAGACTTCCCTGGTGGCGCAGTGGTTAAGAATCCACCTGCCAATGCAGGGGACACGGGTTTGAGCCCTGGTCCGGGAAGATCCCACATGCTGTGGAGCAACTAAGCCCGTGCACCACAACTACTGAGCCTGCGCTCTAGAACCCGCGAGCCCCAACTGTTGAAGCCCACGCGCTTAGAGCCTGTGCTCTGCAACAAGAGAAGCCACCGCAATGAGAAGCCCCCACTCGCCGCAACTAGAGAAAGCCTCCGGGCAGCAATGCAGACCCAACACAGCCCAAAATTAATTAATTAATTAATTGAGAAAAAAAAAAAAAGGCAGCACCTGGGGGCTGGCAGACTGATGCACCAAGTCTTACATCACGTCTACTTAGTATCCTGCATGTCAGGGCCATGCTGGACCTGGGGCTGCCCAGACAGAGTGGGGCCTGCATCACCCTTCCCAGGAGGGAGGGTGGAGGGAAACCCTGCATGACCTCTGAGGCCCTAAGAACCCTTGACTAAGGCTGAGCTCAATTTGAAACAGTGGGTGACCAGAGCAGACATTTCATTCGTCTATCAATGAGAATCCAGCACTGGAGGAGCAGAAAACAATGGCCTCGCTCAACCTTGACGCTAATCCTGACATGGGCCCTAACCCTAAACTCTGATCCTGACCCTAAGCCCTGACCTAACCTTAGCCTAACCCGTACCCTAAACCTGTACCTTACCCTAACCCATGCTCTACCCGTATCCTACCTGTACCCCAATTCTAACCCATACACTAACATCCACTCTAACACAGAACCCTAACACCCTGAGACCAAAACCATAAACCTTAACCAATAAGCAAAACCATAACCATAACCATACCAGAAAATATATTCATTAACCATACCCATAAATAACTCATTAACCATAAAACTTAAACCATAACAGCAACCATAAACCGTACACAGCCCCAACCCTCACACCAGCCCCAGCCCTAATGCTAACCCTCCAAACCACTTACACCAAGCCAAGTCTAATCAGATTATACAAATACATCTTGAAAAAGAAAACTGGGGAATACTCTGGTGGCCCAGTGGTTAGGACTCTGTGCTTTCACTGCCAAGGGCTCGGGTTCCATCCCTGACTGGGGAACTAAGATCCCACAAGCCATGGGATATGGCCAAAATAAATAAATAATTAAAATGAAATAAAACCACTATTTTAAAAAAGATTTTAAAAATAAAGGAAAAAAACAAGAAAACTACCCCAGTACAACTTATAAATAGGAATGTAAAAATCTATCACACAATAATAGCAACATGAAACCAACAGAACTTTAAATGGATAATGCCATAAGCAAGTATCTCTACACCAGAAATTTCAGGTTGCTCAACATATTAAAAGTAAGCAATGTATTCAACCACAATAATGGTGTGAAGTAAAAACACATAATCATATCAATTAATGCAAAAAATCTACAATGAAAATCCAGGGTTATTTCATGAAAAACACTCAAGAAAGCAGGAATAAAAGGAAATTTGCTCAATATGGAAAAGAGTAGTACAAAAAGCCACAGCAAACATCATGCTCAACGTTAAAGACTGAAAGATTTACTCCTGAAATCAGGAACAGGGCCAGGAAGCTGGCCTTCATCACCGTTACTCAGTAGTGTACTGGAAGTTCTACCCAGAATCTTGAGGAAAGAAAGAAAAGGCATCCATGGGTGAATGGAAAAATTAAAACCGGGTCTCTTCACAGAACATAGGTCACATCATCTTATATATAAAACTACCTATAATCAACAAAGAAATTATTTGAGCTAATCGACTCATTAATAAGCAAAGTTATAGAACAAAATATCAATTCATGAAAATCTATCTTATATGCATACGCTGGCAAAAAATAATCTGAAAAAGAATTTATGAGAACAATTCCATTTTTAAGAATGTCAACATCAATAGTTAGGAGTATATTTAATCAAGGTACAAGACTTGTTTTTATGTATGTAAAGTTGTATGTTTGAAATTACTGGAAAGTCAATTACTTTTCAAAACATCATGTATGTCAACAGCATGCCAGAAAAGCAGAGAAAACATCAAACTTCCATATAGAAGCCAAGCCTTACCCAGATCCAGTTCACCCAAAGTCCACATGTCATTTAGAGGCACTGTGGGAAGGTTATATTAGGAGCCGCTGTCCTCCGTGTTGTGGATGACCTGGATATGGTAGAAACAGTGGGATTTTTGAATTCCAATTTTCCACTTCATTCTACAAAAAAACTATTAGAACTAATAAATCAATTCAGTAAAGTTGCAAAATCAATACACAGAAATCAGTTGCCTTTCTAAACACTAATAATGAACCATCAGAAAGAGAAAGAAAGCAACCCTATTTACAACTGCATTCAAAAAGAACAAAATACCTGGGAATAAAGTCAACCAAGGAGGTGAAAGACCTGCACACTGAAAACTTGAAGACATTGATGAAGACATTGCAAAACACACCAAGAAATGGAAAGATATCCTGTTCTCATGGAATGGAACAATTAATATTGTTAAAATATCCATGCTACCCAAAGCAGTGGACACAGTGAATGCAATCCCTCCCAAAATTCCATGGTATTTTCCCCCAAAATAGAGCAAATCCTCCTAATATCTGTGGGGAACCACAAAGGACCCCAAATAGCCAAAGAAACCCTGAAAAAAGAGAACGGGCTGGAGGCATCTCCCTCCCTGACGTCACACTCTGCTGAGAAGCTACAGGCACCAAAACAGTGTGGAACTGGCTCAAAACGGGCACAGGGACCAGAGGAACAGGACAGAGAGACCAGAATTCAACCCACACGGACGGGGTCGGTGAATTTATGACACAGGGACCAAGGACACACCAAGGAGCACGACACTCCCCACGATAAATGGTGCTGGGAAAACTGGACGCCCCGTAACTCACGCTGGCTACCCTGCACACAAACCTGACCAAACACCCAGCTTTCCACGCCAAGCCCTCCCTCGCTCACACGAAGACGGACCCCCTCAACGGTCAGTCGCCCACAGGAAGCTTCTCCCCACTTTTCCTCATCGTCTCTTCACCTTTTCCTCAGGCATCACCTGGGTCCTCAGGAAACCTAGTTCCCTAGTCAGCGTGGAGGCAGCCCCACTTTGTCCTGAAGCCGAAACCCCACCGAGTCCTGAGGAGATGGAGACCGAGCTCCTCTCAGCCGAGACGCTGAGCCGGGCGTCCTACCCGAAGGCCCCCGCCCCCGCCCCCGCCCCCGCGCCTGAGGAGGCTCAACTCCTCTCAGCTGCCCTCACAATCGAGTTCGCAGGGAACGAGCATGCGCTGTGGGTCAGAGAGGTGAACTCGGCGCCACCCTGTGGTCAGTGCAGGAAGTGCAGGCCTCGCCTCCCTCACACGTCACTGGAGGCAGCGTGCCCTACTGACAGGACTGCTGAATCCATTAAACTGGAAATTCAAACGAAAATGGAGTCTCTATCCCAAAAGTCTTCTAAAATTAGTTAAGGAACAATTAATCGGAAACCATTTGGAATGAAGTGAATGTAGATGCAAACTTTACAACTTATACCAAATTCACTCAAAGTTATTCAGAGGCAAATTTTATTTTAGTTTATAATTTATGTTTGGCTGCGTTGGGTCTTCGTTGCTGCATGTGGGCTTTCTCTAGTTGTGCCGAGCGGGGCTACTCTTCGTTGCGGTGCACGGGCTTCTCATTGCGGTGGCTTCTCTTGTGGGCGAGCACGGGCTCTAGGCGCGCAGGCTTCAGTAGTTGTGCCGCGCAGGCTTGGTTGCTCTGCGGCATGTGGGAGCTTCCCGGACCAGGGCTCGAGCCCGTGTCCCCTGCATTGGCAGGCGGACTCTTAACCACTGCGTCACCAGGGAAGTCCCCACAGACAAACTTTAAATACAAAACTATTCAAGGGGCTTCCCTGGTGGCGCAGTGGTTGAGAATCTGCCTGCTAATGCAGGGGACACGGGTTCGAGCCCTGGTCTGGGAAGATCCCACATGCCGCGGAGCAACTAGGCCCGTGAGCCACAACTCCTGAGCCTGCGCGTCTGGAGCCTGTGCTCCGCAACAAGAGAGGCCGCGATAGTGAGAGGCCCGCGCACCGCGATGAAGAGTGGCCCCCGCTTGCCCCAACTAGAGAAAGCCTTCGCACAGAAACGAAGACCCAACACAGCCAAAAATAAATTAATTAATTCATCAATTAAAAAAACAAAAAGCTGTCTCTCAAATTTAACTTCCAGAATATATGCAGGAAAAACGCATACGCCCTTTTTGGCCAACCAAAGAAGCTGGCAATGCAAATCAACACTACAAAGAGGTATCACTTCGAATCAGAAAAAAGGACCATCCTGACAAAGGGTAAAAACCAGATATGCAGGACAAGGAGAGGAGAAAAGGGAGCCTTGTTACTCTGAAGGGGGGAATGTAAATAGCCAACGGCCACTCTGGAGAAGTGTGCTGTGCTTCCTAAAACATCTAAAAAACAGAGCTGCAAAGCATAGGGCGCTTCCACTCATGGGCCTATATGTTGGCAAAACCAAAAATCCACAGGACGCAGGCACCCCGTTTACTGCTGCTATGTTTACAACAGCCTCGACTTGGGTACAACTTCATAGTCCTTGGAAGGAAAAAACGGTGAAAGAAAATTTGGTACTTAAGCACAACGGAATATTACTCAGCCCTGAAATCAATGAAATGAGGCCAGTTGCAGCAACTCAGGGGGACTTATGTATGGTCATTGAGAGTGAAATAAGTTAGACAGCAAGAGAAACTTATCATAAGATATCACTTATAAAGGGAATCTAAAAATCGCCAACCGTGAACTGAATTACAAACAGAACACCATCACACATTTACAAAACACACTTACGGCTGCTTAAGGGGAAAAGTGCGGTGCGGTGATGCATAAACCAGGAGGTTGAAATTGGCACAGATACCGTTCCATACGCCAATAATGTAATCGCCAAGACATACTCATGGTTCAAGGAACTGGACTCAGCACACTCTATTCACAGAAAAAACATATATCTGACTACTAGAAACTAGAAAAGAATTTACTGATGTCTCTCTGTAAGTGACTTAGGTGGATGTACAGCACCAAGAAACACAACATTGCAAATCAGCTACACCCCATTATAAAAATTAATTATCAAAAAAGAAAGACAGTGAGAGAGAGAGGAATTCTTACAAAATTCAATCAGGGGCTGTGATGCAACTGGACTGACCACATCTACACTCACAGCTGAATGGGACATAAGGCTGGACACCCTAACCCTAAACCCTAACCCTAACCCTAACCCTAACCCAACCCTAGCCCAACCTTAACCCTACCATAACCCTAACCCTAACCCAAAACTAACCCTAACCCTAACCTTAAACCCTAACCCTAACCCCTATCCCTAACCCAACCCTAAGCCTAACCCTAACCCCTAGCCCTAGCCCTAGCCCTAACCCTGACCCTAACCCCTAACCCTTAACCCCTAACCCCTAACCCTAACCAAGTTCACAAGTAAACTTCTCGCCCACCTGGAGAGAGCAATTTAATTTGAAAGAGTAAAGACACAATCAGCTCAGTAATTGGCCACGGGGGCTGGAGGGGCCAAGGCTAACCTGAGCTGGAGGAACGTGGGTGCCTGCCTGGATGCTCAGAGGCCAAGGGCTGTCCTGAGACCTGCTTGGACACCCGTGCAGATGGAACAAAGGATCCGTCCAGTCCCAAGAGGGCCCCACCAGCCCTCACGAACGCAACACCAGACTTCCCTGGTGGCGCAGTGGTTAAGAATCCACCTGCCAATGCAGGGGACACGGGTTTGAGCCCTGGTCCGGGAAGATCCCACATGCTGTGGAGCAACTAAGCCCGTGCACCACAACTACTGAGCCTGCGCTCTAGAACCCGCGAGCCCCAACTGTTGAAGCCCACGCGCTTAGAGCCTGTGCTCTGCAACAAGAGAAGCCACCGCAATGAGAAGCCCCCACTCGCCGCAACTAGAGAAAGCCTCCGGGCAGCAATGCAGACCCAACACAGCCCAAAATTAATTAATTAATTAATTGAGAAAAAAAAAAAAAAGGCAGCACCTGGGGGCTGGCAGACTGATGCACCAAGTCTTACATCACGTCTACTTAGTATCCTGCATGTCAGGGCCATGCTGGACCTGGGGCTGCCCAGACAGAGTGGGGCCTGCATCACCCTTCCCAGGAGGGAGGGTGGAGGGAAACCCTGCATGACCTCTGAGGCCCTAAGAACCCTTGACTAAGGCTGAGCTCAATTTGAAACAGTGGGTGACCAGAGCAGACATTTCATTCGTCTATCAATGAGAATCCAGCACTGGAGGAGCAGAAAACAATGGCCTCGCTCAACCTTGACGCTAATCCTGACATGGGCCCTAACCCTAAACTCTGATCCTGACCCTAAGCCCTGACCTAACCTTAGCCTAACCCGTACCCTAAACCTGTACCTTACCCTAACCCATGCTCTACCCGTATCCTACCTGTACCCCAATTCTAACCCATACACTAACATCCACTCTAACACAGAACCCTAACACCCTGAGACCAAAACCATAAACCTTAACCAATAAGCAAAACCATAACCATAACCATACCAGAAAATATATTCATTAACCATACCCATAAATAACTCATTAACCATAAAACTTAAACCATAACAGCAACCGTAAACCGTACACAGCCCCAACCCTCACACCAGCCCCAGCCCTAATGCTAACCCTCCAAACCACTTACACCAAGCCAAGTCTAATCAGATTATACAAATACATCTTGAAAAAGAAAACTGGGGAATACTCTGGTGGCCCAGTGGTTAGGACTCTGTGCTTTCACTGCCAAGGGCTCGGGTTCCATCCCTGACTGGGGAACTAAGATCCCACAAGCCATGGGACGTGGCCAAAATAAATAAATAAGTAAAATGAAATAAAACCACTATTTTAAAAAAGATTTTAAAAATAAAGGAAAAAAACAAGAAAACTACCCCAGTACAACTTATAAATAGGAATGTAAAAATCTATCACACAATAATAGCAACATGAAACCAACAGAACTTTAAATGGATAATGCCATAAGCAAGTATCTCTACACCAGAAATTTCAGGTTGCTCAACATATTAAAAGTAAGCAATGTATTCAACCACAATAATGGTGTGAAGTAAAAACACATAATCATATCAATTAATGCAAAAAATCTACAATGAAAATCCAGGGTTATTTCATGAAAAACACTCAAGAAAGCAGGAATAAAAGGAAATTTGCTCAATATGGAAAAGAGTAGTACAAAAAGCCACAGCAAACATCATGCTCAACGTTAAAGACTGAAAGATTTACTCCTGAAATCAGGAACAGGGCCAGGAAGCTGGCCTTCATCACCGTTACTCAGTAGTGTACTGGAAGTTCTACCCAGAATCTTGAGGAAAGAAAGAAAAGGCATCCATGGGTGAATGGAAAAATTAAAACCGGGTCTCTTCACAGAACATAGGTCACATCATCTTATATATAAAACTACCTATAATCAACAAAGAAATTATTTGAGCTAATCGACTCATTAATAAGCAAAGTTATAGAACAAAATATCAATTCATGAAAATCTATCTTATATGCATACGCTGGCAAAAAATAATCTGAAAAAGAATTTATGAGAACAATTCCATTTTTAAGAATGTCAACATCAATAGTTAGGAGTATATTTAATCAAGGTACAAGACTTGTTTTTATGTATGTAAAGTTGTATGTTTGAAATTACTGGAAAGTCAATTACTTTTCAAAACATCATGTATGTCAACAGCATGCCAGAAAAGCAGAGAAAACATCAAACTTCCATATAGAAGCCAAGCCTTACCCAGATCCAGTTCACCCAAAGTCCACATGTCATTTAGAGGCACTGTGGGAAGGTTATATTAGGAGCCGCTGTCCTCCGTGTTGTGGATGACCTGGATATGGTAGAAACAGTGGGATTTTTGAATTCCAATTTTCCACTTCATTCTACAAAAAAACTATTAGAACTAATAAATCAATTCAGTAAAGTTGCAAAATCAATACACAGAAATCAGTTGCCTTTCTAAACACTAATAATGAACCATCAGAAAGAGAAAGAAAGCAACCCTATTTACAACTGCATTCAAAAAGAACAAAATACCTGGGAATAAAGTCAACCAAGGAGGTGAAAGACCTGCACACTGAAAACTTGAAGACATTGATGAAGACATTGCAAAACACACCAAGAAATGGAAAGATATCCTGTTCTCATGGAATGGAACAATTAATATTGTTAAAATATCCATGCTACCCAAAGCAGTGGACACAGTGAATGCAATCCCTCCCAAAATTCCATGGTATTTTCCCCCAAAATAGAGCAAATCCTCCTAATATCTGTGGGGAACCACAAAGGACCCCAAATAGCCAAAGAAACCCTGAAAAAAGAGAACGGGCTGGAGGCATCTCCCTCCCTGACGTCACACTCTGCTGAGAAGCTACAGGCACCAAAACAGTGTGGAACTGGCTCAAAACGGGCACAGGGACCAGAGGAACAGGACAGAGAGACCAGAATTCAACCCACACGGACGGGGTCGGTGAATTTATGACACAGGGACCAAGGACACACCAAGGAGCACGACACTCCCCACGATAAATGGTGCTGGGAAAACTGGACGCCCCGTAACTCACGCTGGCTACCCTGCACACAAACCTGACCAAACACCCAGCTTTCCACGCCAAGCCCTCCCTCGCTCACACGAAGACGGACCCCCTCAACGGTCAGTCGCCCACAGGAAGCTTCTCCCCACTTTTCCTCATCGTCTCTTCACCTTTTCCTCAGGCATCACCTGGGTCCTCAGGAAACCTAGTTCCCTAGTCAGCGTGGAGGCAGCCCCACTTTGTCCTGAAGCCGAAACCCCACCGAGTCCTGAGGAGATGGAGACCGAGCTCCTCTCAGCCGAGACGCTGAGCCGGGCGTCCTACCCGAAGGCCCCCGCCCCCGCCCCCGCCCCCGCGCCTGAGGAGGCTCAACTCCTCTCAGCTGCCCTCACAATCGAGTTCGCAGGGAACGAGCATGCGCTGTGGGTCAGAGAGGTGAACTCGGCGCCACCCTGTGGTCAGTGCAGGAAGTGCAGGCCTCGCCTCCCTCACACGTCACTGGAGGCAGCGTGCCCTACTGACAGGACTGCTGAATCCATTAAACTGGAAATTCAAACGAAAATGGAGTCTCTATCCCAAAAGTCTTCTAAAATTAGTTAAGGAACAATTAATCGGAAACCATTTGGAATGAAGTGAATGTAGATGCAAACTTTACAACTTATACCAAATTCACTCAAAGTTATTCAGAGGCAAATTTTATTTTAGTTTATAATTTATGTTTGGCTGCGTTGGGTCTTCGTTGCTGCATGTGGGCTTTCTCTAGTTGTGCCGAGCGGGGCTACTCTTCGTTGCGGTGCACGGGCTTCTCATTGCGGTGGCTTCTCTTGTGGGCGAGCACGGGCTCTAGGCGCGCAGGCTTCAGTAGTTGTGCCGCGCAGGCTTGGTTGCTCTGCGGCATGTGGGAGCTTCCCGGACCAGGGCTCGAGCCCGTGTCCCCTGCATTGGCAGGCGGACTCTTAACCACTGCGTCACCAGGGAAGTCCCCACAGACAAACTTTAAATACAAAACTATTCAAGGGGCTTCCCTGGTGGCGCAGTGGTTGAGAATCTGCCTGCTAATGCAGGGGACACGGGTTCGAGCCCTGGTCTGGGAAGATCCCACATGCCGCGGAGCAACTAGGCCCGTGAGCCACAACTCCTGAGCCTGCGCGTCTGGAGCCTGTGCTCCGCAACAAGAGAGGCCGCGATAGTGAGAGGCCCGCGCACCGCGATGAAGAGTGGCCCCCGCTTGCCCCAACTAGAGAAAGCCTTCGCACAGAAACGAAGACCCAACACAGCCAAAAATAAATTAATTAATTCATCAATTAAAAAAACAAAAAGCTGTCTCTCAAATTTAACTTCCAGAATATATGCAGGAAAAACGCATACGCCCTTTTTGGCCAACCAAAGAAGCTGGCAATGCAAATCAACACTACAAAGAGGTATCACTTCGAATCAGAAAAAAGGACCATCCTGACAAAGGGTAAAAACCAGATATGCAGGACAAGGAGAGGAGAAAAGGGAGCCTTGTTACTCTGAAGGGGGGAATGTAAATAGCCAACGGCCACTCTGGAGAAGTGTGCTGTGCTTCCTAAAACATCTAAAAAACAGAGCTGCAAAGCATAGGGCGCTTCCACTCATGGGCCTATATGTTGGCAAAACCAAAAATCCACAGGACGCAGGCACCCCGTTTACTGCTGCTATGTTTACAACAGCCTCGACTTGGGTACAACTTCATAGTCCTTGGAAGGAAAAAACGGTGAAAGAAAATTTGGTACTTAAGCACAACGGAATATTACTCAGCCCTGAAATCAATGAAATGAGGCCAGTTGCAGCAACTCAGGGGGACTTATGTATGGTCATTGAGAGTGAAATAAGTTAGACAGCAAGAGAAACTTATCATAAGATATCACTTATAAAGGGAATCTAAAAATCGCCAACCGTGAACTGAATTACAAACAGAACACCATCACACATTTACAAAACACACTTACGGCTGCTTAAGGGGAAAAGTGCGGTGCGGTGATGCATAAACCAGGAGGTTGAAATTGGCACAGATACCGTTCCATACGCCAATAATGTAATCGCCAAGACATACTCATGGTTCAAGGAACTGGACTCAGCACACTCTATTCACAGAAAAAACATATATCTGACTACTAGAAACTAGAAAAGAATTTACTGATGTCTCTCTGTAAGTGACTTAGGTGGATGTACAGCACCAAGAAACACAACATTGCAAATCAGCTACACCCCATTATAAAAATTAATTATCAAAAAAGAAAGACAGTGAGAGAGAGAGGAATTCTTACAAAATTCAATCAGGGGCTGTGATGCAACTGGACTGACCACATCTACACTCACAGCTGAATGGGACATAAGGCTGGACACCCTAACCCTAAACCCTAACCCTAACCCTAACCCTAACCCAACCCTAGCCCAACCTTAACCCTACCATAACCCTAACCCTAACCCAAAACTAACCCTAACCCTAACCTTAAACCCTAACCCTAACCCCTATCCCTAACCCAACCCTAAGCCTAACCCTAACCCCTAGCCCTAGCCCTAGCCCTAACCCTGACCCTAACCCCTAACCCTTAACCCCTAACCCCTAACCCTAACCAAGTTCACAAGTAAACTTCTCGCCCACCTGGAGAGAGCAATTTAATTTGAAAGAGTAAAGACACAATCAGCTCAGTAATTGGCCACGGGGGCTGGAGGGGCCAAGGCTAACCTGAGCTGGAGGAACGTGGGTGCCTGCCTGGATGCTCAGAGGCCAAGGGCTGTCCTGAGACCTGCTTGGACACCCGTGCAGATGGAACAAAGGATCCGTCCAGTCCCAAGAGGGCCCCACCAGCCCTCACGAACGCAACACCAGACTTCCCTGGTGGCGCAGTGGTTAAGAATCCACCTGCCAATGCAGGGGACACGGGTTTGAGCCCTGGTCCGGGAAGATCCCACATGCTGTGGAGCAACTAAGCCCGTGCACCACAACTACTGAGCCTGCGCTCTAGAACCCGCGAGCCCCAACTGTTGAAGCCCACGCGCTTAGAGCCTGTGCTCTGCAACAAGAGAAGCCACCGCAATGAGAAGCCCCCACTCGCCGCAACTAGAGAAAGCCTCCGGGCAGCAATGCAGACCCAACACAGCCCAAAATTAATTAATTAATTAATTGAGAAAAAAAAAAAAAAGGCAGCACCTGGGGGCTGGCAGACTGATGCACCAAGTCTTACATCACGTCTACTTAGTATCCTGCATGTCAGGGCCATGCTGGACCTGGGGCTGCCCAGACAGAGTGGGGCCTGCATCACCCTTCCCAGGAGGGAGGGTGGAGGGAAACCCTGCATGACCTCTGAGGCCCTAAGAACCCTTGACTAAGGCTGAGCTCAATTTGAAACAGTGGGTGACCAGAGCAGACATTTCATTCGTCTATCAATGAGAATCCAGCACTGGAGGAGCAGAAAACAATGGCCTCGCTCAACCTTGACGCTAATCCTGACATGGGCCCTAACCCTAAACTCTGATCCTGACCCTAAGCCCTGACCTAACCTTAGCCTAACCCGTACCCTAAACCTGTACCTTACCCTAACCCATGCTCTACCCGTATCCTACCTGTACCCCAATTCTAACCCATACACTAACATCCACTCTAACACAGAACCCTAACACCCTGAGACCAAAACCATAAACCTTAACCAATAAGCAAAACCATAACCATAACCATACCAGAAAATATATTCATTAACCATACCCATAAATAACTCATTAACCATAAAACTTAAACCATAACAGCAACCGTAAACCGTACACAGCCCCAACCCTCACACCAGCCCCAGCCCTAATGCTAACCCTCCAAACCACTTACACCAAGCCAAGTCTAATCAGATTATACAAATACATCTTGAAAAAGAAAACTGGGGAATACTCTGGTGGCCCAGTGGTTAGGACTCTGTGCTTTCACTGCCAAGGGCTCGGGTTCCATCCCTGACTGGGGAACTAAGATCCCACAAGCCATGGGACGTGGCCAAAATAAATAAATAAGTAAAATGAAATAAAACCACTATTTTAAAAAAGATTTTAAAAATAAAGGAAAAAAACAAGAAAACTACCCCAGTACAACTTATAAATAGGAATGTAAAAATCTATCACACAATAATAGCAACATGAAACCAACAGAACTTTAAATGGATAATGCCATAAGCAAGTATCTCTACACCAGAAATTTCAGGTTGCTCAACATATTAAAAGTAAGCAATGTATTCAACCACAATAATGGTGTGAAGTAAAAACACATAATCATATCAATTAATGCAAAAAATCTACAATGAAAATCCAGGGTTATTTCATGAAAAACACTCAAGAAAGCAGGAATAAAAGGAAATTTGCTCAATATGGAAAAGAGTAGTACAAAAAGCCACAGCAAACATCATGCTCAACGTTAAAGACTGAAAGATTTACTCCTGAAATCAGGAACAGGGCCAGGAAGCTGGCCTTCATCACCGTTACTCAGTAGTGTACTGGAAGTTCTACCCAGAATCTTGAGGAAAGAAAGAAAAGGCATCCATGGGTGAATGGAAAAATTAAAACCGGGTCTCTTCACAGAACATAGGTCACATCATCTTATATATAAAACTACCTATAATCAACAAAGAAATTATTTGAGCTAATCGACTCATTAATAAGCAAAGTTATAGAACAAAATATCAATTCATGAAAATCTATCTTATATGCATACGCTGGCAAAAAATAATCTGAAAAAGAATTTATGAGAACAATTCCATTTTTAAGAATGTCAACATCAATAGTTAGGAGTATATTTAATCAAGGTACAAGACTTGTTTTTATGTATGTAAAGTTGTATGTTTGAAATTACTGGAAAGTCAATTACTTTTCAAAACATCATGTATGTCAACAGCATGCCAGAAAAGCAGAGAAAACATCAAACTTCCATATAGAAGCCAAGCCTTACCCAGATCCAGTTCACCCAAAGTCCACATGTCATTTAGAGGCACTGTGGGAAGGTTATATTAGGAGCCGCTGTCCTCCGTGTTGTGGATGACCTGGATATGGTAGAAACAGTGGGATTTTTGAATTCCAATTTTCCACTTCATTCTACAAAAAAACTATTAGAACTAATAAATCAATTCAGTAAAGTTGCAAAATCAATACACAGAAATCAGTTGCCTTTCTAAACACTAATAATGAACCATCAGAAAGAGAAAGAAAGCAACCCTATTTACAACTGCATTCAAAAAGAACAAAATACCTGGGAATAAAGTCAACCAAGGAGGTGAAAGACCTGCACACTGAAAACTTGAAGACATTGATGAAGACATTGCAAAACACACCAAGAAATGGAAAGATATCCTGTTCTCATGGAATGGAACAATTAATATTGTTAAAATATCCATGCTACCCAAAGCAGTGGACACAGTGAATGCAATCCCTCCCAAAATTCCATGGTATTTTCCCCCAAAATAGAGCAAATCCTCCTAATATCTGTGGGGAACCACAAAGGACCCCAAATAGCCAAAGAAACCCTGAAAAAAGAGAACGGGCTGGAGGCATCTCCCTCCCTGACGTCACACTCTGCTGAGAAGCTACAGGCACCAAAACAGTGTGGAACTGGCTCAAAACGGGCACAGGGACCAGAGGAACAGGACAGAGAGACCAGAATTCAACCCACACGGACGGGGTCGGTGAATTTATGACACAGGGACCAAGGACACACCAAGGAGCACGACACTCCCCACGATAAATGGTGCTGGGAAAACTGGACGCCCCGTAACTCACGCTGGCTACCCTGCACACAAACCTGACCAAACACCCAGCTTTCCACGCCAAGCCCTCCCTCGCTCACACGAAGACGGACCCCCTCAACGGTCAGTCGCCCACAGGAAGCTTCTCCCCACTTTTCCTCATCGTCTCTTCACCTTTTCCTCAGGCATCACCTGGGTCCTCAGGAAACCTAGTTCCCTAGTCAGCGTGGAGGCAGCCCCACTTTGTCCTGAAGCCGAAACCCCACCGAGTCCTGAGGAGATGGAGACCGAGCTCCTCTCAGCCGAGACGCTGAGCCGGGCGTCCTACCCGAAGGCCCCCGCCCCCGCCCCCGCCCCCGCGCCTGAGGAGGCTCAACTCCTCTCAGCTGCCCTCACAATCGAGTTCGCAGGGAACGAGCATGCGCTGTGGGTCAGAGAGGTGAACTCGGCGCCACCCTGTGGTCAGTGCAGGAAGTGCAGGCCTCGCCTCCCTCACACGTCACTGGAGGC
>NW_028121605.1:0-18742 GCF_965194805.1 Balaenoptera borealis
AAATGATAACTCTCGTCCACAAATATATTGAGGGAAGGCAAAGAAGAGGATTTGAAATCAAGGCAGAATTGCAGGAAACAGATTTCAGGAGGTAGATACGAATCGCCTTTAAAGCACATGAAAAGCGGCAAAACGTTGACAATGATGCCCTTGGCCAAAAAGGGCGTATGCGTTTTTTCCTGAATATATTCAGGAAAAAACGCATACGCCCTTTTGGGCCAACCAAGCAACCTGGAAAGGCAAATCAGCGCTACAGAGAAGTCTCGCTTCCCATCGGTCAAAAGGGCCATGCTGAAAAAAGTGTCAAAACCAGAAATGCAGGACAGGCCATGGAGAAACGGGAGCCTTGCTACACTGATGGGCGGGATGTAAATTGCCAAGAGCCACTCTGGAGAAGTGTCCGGTGAGTCCTGAAACATCTGAAAAACACAGCCTAGAGAGCATAGGGCACTTCCACTCATGGGGGTATAAATTGGGAAAATGAAAAATCAGCAAGACACAAGCACCCCAAAGTTTAGGGCTGCTCTGTTGACCAGGACCTCCACTTCATTCCACCTTAAATATCCCAGGAAAGAGAAAAATGGATAAAGAAGTTGTGGTCCTTATGTACAATGGAATATCACTCAGCCAGGAAATCAATGTCGTAAGGTTAGTAGCAGCATGATGAGTGGATTTAGGTACGACGATTCTAAGTGAAATAAGTCACACAGAAAAGGACACTTCTCATAAGGTATCACTGAGAGAGGGAATGTAAAAACCGTTACACTTGAACTGAATTACAAAACAGAACAGAGTCACACATGCAGAAAACACACTATGGCTGCTTAACGGGAAAGGTGAGGTGGGGTGATACATAAAACAAGGGTATCAAATTAGCTCAGATACCGTTCCATAAACCCAATATGTAATAGACAAGACCTACTCCTTGCTCAGAGAACTGGACTCAACACGCCCTATTCACCGCACAAGAATATATCTGACTAATAATAATCGTAAAACCTATATATTGATATCTCTCTGTTAGTGTGTCAAGTGGGTGTAAAGCGGCATAAACACAGCAGTGAAACCCAGCTAAACCCCATTATAAAAATAAATTACTTTGAAACAACCATGAAACAAAGACAGTGAAAGAGAGAGAAATTCTTACACAATGCGTTCAGGGGCTGTGATGCAACCTGGATTGACCATATCTAGACGCACAGCTGGATGAGACATAAGGGTGGACACTCTTGGGGCTGAGAGGTTTGGTGAGGTTGGGTGAGCAAACGCAGACCCTTTAAAGTAATACTGCGTGGTACCCATCGCATGGGTCCCAAATCTCCAGGTTCAAGGGCATCTTCCTACATCAAAAACATGCATGAGAAACCCAGAAGATGGTACACCGTGTGATGGGGAAAGGTTTCTAAAACGCACCTCATTTCTCATCTCCTTGTGCCCGGGTTCGCCATTCCAGCCGCTTTACTAGCAAGCTCCCTACTTGGAGCATCAGCACCTTTAACCTCCTGTTCCGTACAGGTTGCAATTTGTCCTGAGGATAAACGGGAAGACGTGGAACCAACGAGAGACTAGCTCTTGGTGTTGGGACAGGCACAGGTCACTCTATTTTCCCATCAGAAAGAAGAATTAACCACAGGCTCAGCCTGACCCCCGGAACCAGAATAGGGCCTGAAGCCATTCTGCGATTTTGCGGCCAGCTCCCATAAAAACGAGTTGTAAAATGGAGGTTCAGGGCACTGCAATTCACAAACCTGCAGAGTTATAAATGATAACTCTCGTCCACAAATATATTGAGGGAAGGCAAAGAAGAGGATTTGAAATCAAGGCAGAATTGCAGGAAACAGATTTCAGGAGGTAGATACGAATCGCCTTTAAAGCACATGAAAAGCGGCAAAACGTTGACAATGATGCCCTTGGCCAAAAAGGGCGTATGCGTTTTTTCCTGAATATATTCAGGAAAAAACGCATACGCCCTTTTTGGCCAACCAAGCAACCTGGAAAGGCAAATCAGCGCTACAAAGAAGACTCGCTACCCATCGGTCAAAAGGGCCATGCTGAAAAAAGTCTCAAAACCAGAAATGCAGGACAGGCCATGGAGAAATGGGAGCCTTGCTACACTGATGGGCGGGATGTAAATTGCCAACAGCCACTCTGGAGAAGTGTACGGTGTGTCCTGAAACATCTAAAAAACACAGCTTAGAGAGCATAGGGCACTTCCACTCATGGGGGTATAAATTGGGAAAATGAAAAATCAGCAAGACACAAGCACCCCAAAGTTTAGGGCTGCTCTGTTGACAAGGACCTCCACTTCATTCCACCTTCAATATCCCAGGAAAGAGAAAAATGGATAAAGAAGTTGTGGTCCTTATGTACAATGGAATATCACTCAGCCATGAAATCAATGTCATAAGGCTAGTAGCAGCATGATGAGTGGATTTAGGTACGACGATTCTAAGTGAAATAAGTCACACAGAAAAGGACACTTCTCATAAGGTATCACTTATAGAGGGAATGTCAAAACCGTTACACTTGAACTGAATTACAAAACAGAACAGAGTCACACATGCAGAAAACACACTATGGCTGCTTAACGGGAAAGGTGAGGTGGGGTGATACATAAAACAAGGGTTTCAAATTAGCTCAGATACCGTTCCATAAACCCAATATGTAATAGACAAGACCTACTCCTTGCTCAGAGAACTGGACTCAACACGCCCTATTCACCGCACAAGAATATATCTGACTAGTAATAATCTTAAAACCTATGTATTGATATCTCTCTGTTAGTGTGTCAAGTGGGTGTAAAGCGGCATAAACACAGCAGTGAAAAGCAGCTAAACCGCACTATAAAAATAAATTACTTCGAAAAACCCATGAAACAAAGACAGTGAAAGAGAGAGAAATTCTTACACAATGCGTTCAGGGGCTGTGATGCAACCTGGATTGACCATATCTAGACCCACAGCTGGAGGAGACATAAGGGTGGACACTCTTGGGGCTGAGAGGTTTGGTGAGGTTGGGTGAGCAAACGCCGACCCTTTAAAGTAATACTGCGTGGTACCCATCGCATGGGTCCCAAATCTCCAGGTTCAAGGGCATCTTCCTACATCGAAAACATGCATGAGAAAACAAAAGGATGGTACACCATGTGATGGGGAAAGGTTTCTAAAACGCACCTCATTTCTCTTCTCCTTGTGCCCGGGTTCGCCATTCCAGCCGCTTTACTAACAATCTCCCTACTTGGAGCATCAGCACCTTTAACCTCCTGTTCCGTACAGGTTGCAATTTGTCCTGAGGATGAACGGGTACACGGGGAACCAGTGAGAGACTAGCTCTTGGTGTTGGGACAGGCACAGGTCACTCTATTTTCCCATCAGGAAGAAGAATTAACCACAGGCTCATCCTCCCCCTCGGAACCAGAACAGGGCCTGAAGCCATCCTGCGCTTTTGCGGCCAGCTCCCAAAAATGCAAGTTGTAAAATGGAGATTCAGGGCACTGCAATTCACAAACCTGCAGAGTTATAAATGATAACTCTCGTCCACAAATATATTGAGGGAAGGCAAAGAAGAGGATTTGAAATCAAGGCAGAATTGCAGGAAACAGATTTCAGGAGGTAGATTCGAATCGCCTTTAAAGCACATGAAAAGCGGCAAATCGTTGACAATGATGCCCTTGGCCAAAAAGGGCGTATGCGTTTTTTCCTGAATATATTCAGGAAAAACCGCATACGCCCTTTTTGGCCAACCAAGCAACCTGGAAAGGCAAGTCAGCGCTACAAAGAAGACTCGCTACCCATCGGTCAAAAGGACCATGCTGAAAAAAGTCTCAAAACCAGCAATGCAGGACAGGCCATGGAGAAATGGGAGCCTTGCTACACTGATGGGCGGGATGTAAATTGCCAACAGCCACTCTGGAGAAGTGTACGGTGTGTCCTGAAATATCTAAAAAACACAGCTTAGAGAGCATAGGGCACTTCCACTCATGGGGGTATAAATTGGGAAAATGAAAAATCAGCAAGACACAAGCACCCCAAAGTTTAGGGCTGCTCTGTTGACAAGGACCTCCACTTCATTCCACCTTCAATATCCCAGGAAAGAGAAAAATGGATAAAGAAGTTGTGGTCCTTATGTACAATGGAATATCACTCAGCCATGAAATCAATGTCATAAGGCTAGTAGCAGCATGATGAGTGGATTTAGGTACGACGATTCTAAGTGAAATAAGTCACACAGAAAAGGACACTTCTCATAAGGTATCACTTATAGAGGGAATGTCAAAACCGTTACACTTGAACTGAATTACAAAACAGAACAGAGTCACACATGCAGAAAACACACTATGGCTGCTTAACGGGAAAGGTGAGGTGGGGTGATACATAAAACAAGGGTTTCAAATTAGCTCAGATACCGTTCCATAAACCCAATATGTAATAGACAAGACCTACTCCTTGCTCAGAGAACTGGACTCAACACGCCCTATTCACCGCACAAGAATATATCTGACTAGTAATAATCTTAAAACCTATGTATTGATATCTCTCTGTTAGTGTGTCAAGTGGGTGTAAAGCGGCATAAACACAGCAGTGAAAAGCAGCTAAACCGCATTATAAAAATAAATTACTTCGAAAAACCCATGAAACAAAGACAGTGAAAGAGAGAGAAATTCTTACACAATGCGTTCAGGGGCTGTGATGCAACCTGGATTGACCATATCTAGACCCACAGCTGGAGGAGACATAAGGGTGGACACTCTTGGGGCTGAGAGGTTTGGTGAGGTTGGGTGAGCAAACGCCGACCCTTTAAAGTAATACTGCGTGGTACCCATCGCATGGGTCCCAAATCTCCAGGTTCAAGGGCATCTTCCTACATCGAAAACATGCATGAGAAAACAAAAGGATGGTACACCATGTGATGGGGAAAGGTTTCTAAAACGCACCTCATTTCTCTTCTCCTTGTGCCCGGGTTCGCCATTCCAGCCGCTTTACTAACAATCTCCCTACTTGGAGCATCAGCACCTTTAACCTCCTGTTCCGTACAGGTTGCAATTTGTCCTGAGGATGAACGGGTACACGGGGAACCAGTGAGAGACTAGCTCTTGGTGTTGGGACAGGCACAGGTCACTCTATTTTCCCATCAGGAAGAAGAATTAACCACAGGCTCATCCTCCCCCTCGGAACCAGAACAGGGCCTGAAGCCATCCTGCGCTTTTGCGGCCAGCTCCCAAAAATGCGAGTTGTAAAGTGGAGATTCAGGGCACTGCAATTCACAAACCTGCAGAGTTATAAATGATAACTCTCGTCCACAAATATATTGAGGGAAGGTAAAGAAGAGGATTTGAAATCAAGGCAGAATTGCAGGAAACAGATTTCAGGAGGTAGATTCGAATCGCCTTTAAAGCACATGAAAAGCGGGCAAAACGTTGACAATGATGCCCTTGGCCAAAAAGGGCGTATGCGTTTTTTTCCTGAATATATTCAGGAAAAAACGCATACGCCCTTTTTGGCCAAACAAGCAACCTGGAAAGGCAAATCAGCGCTACAAAGAAGACTCGCTACCCTTCGGTCAAAAGGGCCATGCTGAAAAACGTGTCAAAACCAGAAATGCAGGACAGGCAATGGAGAAATGGGAGCCTTGCTACACTGATGGGCGGGATGTAAATTGCCAACAGCCACTCTGGAGAAGTGTACGGTGTGTCCTGAAACATCTAAAAAACACAGCTTAGAGAGCATAGGGCACTTCCACTCATGGGGGTATAAATTGGGAAAATGAAAAATCAGCAAGACACAAGCACCCCAAAGTTTAGGGCTGCTCTGTTGACAAGGACCTCCACTTCATTCCACCTTCAATATCCCAGGAAAGAGAAAAATGGATAAAGAAGTTGTGGTCCTTATGTACAATGGAATATCACTCAGCCATGAAATCAATGTCATAAGGCTAGTAGCAGCATGATGAGTGGATTTAGGTACGACGATTCTAAGTGAAATAAGTCACACAGAAAAGGACACTTCTCATAAGGTATCACTTATAGAGGGAATGTCAAAACCGTTACACTTGAACTGAATTACAAAACAGAACAGAGTCACACATGCAGAAAACACACTATGGCTGCTTAACGGGAAAGGTGAGGTGGGGTGATACATAAAACAAGGGTTTCAAATTAGCTCAGATACCGTTCCATAAACCCAATATGTAATAGACAAGACCTACTCCTTGCTCAGAGAACTGGACTCAACACGCCCTATTCACCGCACAAGAATATATCTGACTAGTAATAATCTTAAAACCTATGTATTGATATCTCTCTGTTAGTGTGTCAAGTGGGTGTAAAGCGGCATAAACACAGCAGTGAAAAGCAGCTAAACCCCATTATAAAAATAAATTACTTCGAAAAACCCATGAAACAAAGACAGTGAAAGAGAGAGAAATTCTTACACAATGCGTTCAGGGGCTGTGATGCAACCTGGATTGACCATATCTAGACCCACAGCTGGAGGAGACATAAGGGTGGACACTCTTGGGGCTGAGAGGTTTGGTGAGGTTGGGTGAGCAAACGCCGACCCTTTAAAGTAATACTGCGTGGTACCCATCGCATGGGTCCCAAATCTCCAGGTTCAAGGGCATCTTCCTACATCGAAAACATGCATGAGAAAACAAAAGGATGGTACACCATGTGATGGGGAAAGGTTTCTAAAACGCACCTCATTTCTCTTCTCCTTGTGCCCGGGTTCGCCATTCCAGCCGCTTTACTAACAATCTCCCTACTTGGAGCATCAGCACCTTTAACCTCCTGTTCCGTACAGGTTGCAATTTGTCCTGAGGATGAACGGGTACACGGGGAACCAGTGAGAGACTAGCTCTTGGTGTTGGGACAGGCACAGGTCACTCTATTTTCCCATCAGGAAGAAGAATTAACCACAGGCTCATCCTCCCCCTCGGAACCAGAACAGGGCCTGAAGCCATCCTGCGCTTTTGCGGCCAGCTCCCAAAAATGCGAGTTGTAAAATGGAGATTCAGGGCACTGCAATTCACAAACCTGCAGAGTTATAAATGATAACTCTCGTCCACAAATATATTGAGGGAAGGCAAAGAAGAGGATTTGAAATCAAGGCAGAATTGCAGGAAACAGATTTCAGGAGGTAGATTCGAATCGCCTTTAAAGCACATGAAAAGCGGCAAATCGTTGACAATGATGCCCTTGGCCAAAAAGGGCGTATGCGTTTTTTCCTGAATATATTCAGGAAAAACCGCATACGCCCTTTTTGGCCAACCAAGCAACCTGGAAAGGCAAATCAGCGCTACAAAGAAGACTCGCTACCCATCGGTCAAAAGGGCCATGCTGAAAAAAGTCTCAAAACCAGCAATGCAGGACAGGCCATGGAGAAATGGGAGCCTTGCTACACTGATGGGCGGGATGTAAATTGCCAACAGCCACTCTGGAGAAGTGTACGGTGTGTTCTGAAACATCTAAAAAACACAGCTTAGAGAGCATAGGGCACTTCCACTCATGGGGGTATAAATTGGGAAAATGAAAAATCAGCAAGACACAAGCACCCCAAAGTTTAGGGCTGCTCTGTTGACAAGGACCTCCACTTCATTCCACCTTCAATATCCCAGGAAAGAGAAAAATGGATAAAGAAGTTGTGGTCCTTATGTACAATGGAATATCACTCAGCCATGAAATCAATGTCATAAGGCTAGTAGCAGCATGATGAGTGGATTTAGGTACGACGATTCTAAGTGAAGTAAGTCACACAGAAAAGGACACTTCTCATAAGGTATCACTTATAGAGGGAATGTAAAAACCGTTACACTTGAACTGAATTACAAAACAGAACAGAGTCACACATGCAGAAAACACACTATGGCTGCTTAACGGGAAAGGTGAGGTGGGGTGATACATAAAACAAGGGTTTCAAATTAGCTCAGATACCGTTCCATAAACCCAATATGTAATAGACAATATCTACTCCTTGCTCAGAGAACTAGACTCAACAAACCCTATTCACCGCACAAGAATATATCTGACTAGTAATAATCTTAAAACCTATGTATTGATACCTCTCTGTTAGTGTGTCAAGTGGGTGTAAAGCGGCATAAACACAGCAGTGAAAAGCAGCTAAACCCCATTATAAAAATAAATTACTTTGAAAAACCCATGAAACCAAGACAGTGAAAGAGAGAGAAATTCTTACACAATGCGTTCAGGGGCTGTGATGCAACCTGGATTGACCATATCTAGACCCACAGCTGGATGAGACATAAGGGTGGACACTCTTGGGGCTGAGAGGTTTGGTGAGGTTGGGTGAGCAAACGCAGACCCATTAAAGTAATACTGCGTGGTACCTATCGCATGGGTCCCTAATCTCCAGGTTCAAGGGCATATTCCTACATCGAAAACATGCATGAGAAAACAAAAAGAGTGTACACCATGTGATGGGGAAAGGTTTCTAAAACGCACCTCATTTCTCTTCTCCTTGTGCCTGGTTTCGTCATTCCAGCCGCTTTACTAACAATCTCCCTACTTAGAGCATCAGCACCTTTAACCTCCTGTTCCGTACAGGTTGCAATTTCTCCTGAGGATGAACGGGTACACGGGGAACCAGTGAGAGACTAGCTCTTGGTGTTGGGACAGGCACAGGTCACTCTATTTTTCCATCAGGAAGACGAATTAACCACAGGCTCATCCTCCCCCCACGGAACCAGAACAGGGCCTGAAGGCATCTTGCACTTTTGCGGCCAGCTCTCAAAAAAGCGAGTTGTAAAATGGAGCTTCAGGGCACTGCAATTCACAAACCTGCAGAGTTATAAATGATAACTCTCGTCCACAAATATATTGAGGGAAGGCAAAGAAGAGGATTTGAAATCAAGGCAGAATTGCAGGAAACAGATTTCAGGAGGTAGATTCGAATCGCCTTTAAAGCACATGAAAAGCGGGCAAAACGTTGACAATGATGCCCTTGGCCAAAAAGGGCGTATGCGTTTTTTTCCTGAATATATTCAGGAAAAAACGCATACGCCCTTTTTGGCCAACCAAGCAACCTGGAAAGGCAAATCAGCGCTACAAAGAAGACTCGCTACCCTTCGGTCAAAAGGGCCATGCTGAAAAACGTGTCAAAACCAGAAATGCAGGACAGGCAATGGAGAAATGGGAGCCTTGCTACACTGATGGGCGGGATGTAAATTGCCAACAGCCACTCTGGAGAAGTGTACGGTGTGTCCTGAAACATCTAAAAAACACAGCTTAGAGAGCATAGGGCACTTCCACTCATGGGGGTATAAATTGGGAAAATGAAAAATCAGCAAGACACAAGCACCCCAAAGTTTAGGGCTGCTCTGTTGACAAGGACCTCCACTTCATTCCACCTTCAATATCCCAGGAAAGAGAAAAATGGATAAAGAAGTTGTGGTCCTTATGTACAATGGAATATCACTCAGCCATGAAATCAATGTCATAAGGCTAGTAGCAGCATGATGAGTGGATTTAGGTACGACGATTCTAAGTGAAATAAGTCACACAGAAAAGGACACTTCTCATAAGGTATCACTTATAGAGGGAATGTCAAAACCGTTACACTTGAACTGAATTACAAAACAGAACAGAGTCACACATGCAGAAAACACACTATGGCTGCTTAACGGGAAAGGTGAGGTGGGGTGATACATAAAACAAGGGTTTCAAATTAGCTCAGATACCGTTCCATAAACCCAATATGTAATAGACAAGACCTACTCCTTGCTCAGAGAACTGGACTCAACACGCCCTATTCACCGCACAAGAATATATCTGACTAGTAATAATCTTAAAACCTATGTATTGATATCTCTCTGTTAGTGTGTCAAGTGGGTGTAAAGCGGCATAAACACAGCAGTGAAAAGCAGCTAAACCCCATTATAAAAATAAATTACTTCGAAAAACCCATGAAACAAAGACAGTGAAAGAGAGAGAAATTCTTACACAATGCGTTCAGGGGCTGTGATGCAACCTGGATTGACCATATCTAGACCCACAGCTGGAGGAGACATAAGGGTGGACACTCTTGGGGCTGAGAGGTTTGGTGAGGTTGGGTGAGCAAACGCCGACCCTTTAAAGTAATACTGCGTGGTACCCATCGCATGGGTCCCAAATCTCCAGGTTCAAGGGCATCTTCCTACATCGAAAACATGCATGAGAAAACAAAAGGATGGTACACCATGTGATGGGGAAAGGTTTCTAAAACGCACCTCATTTCTCTTCTCCTTGTGCCCGGGTTCGCCATTCCAGCCGCTTTACTAACAATCTCCCTACTTGGAGCATCAGCACCTTTAACCTCCTGTTCCGTACAGGTTGCAATTTGTCCTGAGGATGAACGGGTACACGGGGAACCAGTGAGAGACTAGCTCTTGGTGTTGGGACAGGCACAGGTCACTCTATTTTCCCATCAGGAAGAAGAATTAACCACAGGCTCATCCTCCCCCTCGGAACCAGAACAGGGCCTGAAGCCATCCTGCGCTTTTGCGGCCAGCTCCCAAAAATGCGAGTTGTAAAATGGAGATTCAGGGCACTGCAATTCACAAACCTGCAGAGTTATAAATGATAACTCTCGTCCACAAATATATTGAGGGAAGGCAAAGAAGAGGATTTGAAATCAAGGCAGAATTGCAGGAAACAGATTTCAGGAGGTAGATTCGAATCGCCTTTAAAGCACATGAAAAGCGGCAAATCGTTGACAATGATGCCCTTGGCCAAAAAGGGCGTATGCGTTTTTTCCTGAATATATTCAGGAAAAACCGCATACGCCCTTTTTGGCCAACCAAGCAACCTGGAAAGGCAAATCAGCGCTACAAAGAAGACTCGCTACCCATCGGTCAAAAGGGCCATGCTGAAAAAAGTCTCAAAACCAGCAATGCAGGACAGGCCATGGAGAAATGGGAGCCTTGCTACACTGATGGGCGGGATGTAAATTGCCAACAGCCACTCTGGAGAAGTGTACGGTGTGTTCTGAAACATCTAAAAAACACAGCTTAGAGAGCATAGGGCACTTCCACTCATGGGGGTATAAATTGGGAAAATGAAAAATCAGCAAGACACAAGCACCCCAAAGTTTAGGGCTGCTCTGTTGACAAGGACCTCCACTTCATTCCACCTTCAATATCCCAGGAAAGAGAAAAATGGATAAAGAAGTTGTGGTCCTTATGTACAATGGAATATCACTCAGCCATGAAATCAATGTCATAAGGCTAGTAGCAGCATGATGAGTGGATTTAGGTACGACGATTCTAAGTGAAGTAAGTCACACAGAAAAGGACACTTCTCATAAGGTATCACTTATAGAGGGAATGTAAAAACCGTTACACTTGAACTGAATTACAAAACAGAACAGAGTCACACATGCAGAAAACACACTATGGCTGCTTAACGGGAAAGGTGAGGTGGGGTGATACATAAAACAAGGGTTTCAAATTAGCTCAGATACCGTTCCATAAACCCAATATGTAATAGACAATATCTACTCCTTGCTCAGAGAACTAGACTCAACAAACCCTATTCACCGCACAAGAATATATCTGACTAGTAATAATCTTAAAACCTATGTATTGATACCTCTCTGTTAGTGTGTCAAGTGGGTGTAAAGCGGCATAAACACAGCAGTGAAAAGCAGCTAAACCCCATTATAAAAATAAATTACTTTGAAAAACCCATGAAACCAAGACAGTGAAAGAGAGAGAAATTCTTACACAATGCGTTCAGGGGCTGTGATGCAACCTGGATTGACCATATCTAGACCCACAGCTGGATGAGACATAAGGGTGGACACTCTTGGGGCTGAGAGGTTTGGTGAGGTTGGGTGAGCAAACGCAGACCCATTAAAGTAATACTGCGTGGTACCTATCGCATGGGTCCCTAATCTCCAGGTTCAAGGGCATATTCCTACATCGAAAACATGCATGAGAAAACAAAAAGAGTGTACACCATGTGATGGGGAAAGGTTTCTAAAACGCACCTCATTTCTCTTCTCCTTGTGCCTGGTTTCGTCATTCCAGCCGCTTTACTAACAATCTCCCTACTTAGAGCATCAGCACCTTTAACCTCCTGTTCCGTACAGGTTGCAATTTCTCCTGAGGATGAACGGGTACACGGGGAACCAGTGAGAGACTAGCTCTTGGTGTTGGGACAGGCACAGGTCACTCTATTTTTCCATCAGGAAGACGAATTAACCACAGGCTCATCCTCCCCCCACGGAACCAGAACAGGGCCTGAAGGCATCTTGCACTTTTGCGGCCAGCTCTCAAAAAAGCGAGTTGTAAAATGGAGCTTCAGGGCACTGCAATTCACAAACCTGCAGAGTTATAAATGATAACTCTCGTCCACAAATATATTGAGGGAAGGCAAAGAAGAGGATTTGAAATCAAGGCAGAATTGCAGGAAACAGATTTCAGGAGGTAGATTCGAATCGCCTTTAAAGCACATGAAAAGCGGGCAAAACGTTGACAATGATGCCCTTGGCCAAAAAGGGCGTATGCGTTTTTTTCCTGAATATATTCAGGAAAAAACGCATACGCCCTTTTTGGCCAACCAAGCAACCTGGAAAGGCAAATCAGCGCTACAAAGAAGACTCGCTACCCTTCGGTCAAAAGGGCCATGCTGAAAAACGTGTCAAAACCAGAAATGCAGGACAGGCCATGGAGAAATGGGAGCCTTGCTACACTGATGGGCGGGATGTAAATTGCCAACAGCCACTCTGGAGAAGTGTACGGTGTGTCCTGAAACATCTAAAAAACACAGCTTAGAGAGCATAGGGCACTTCCACTCATGGGGGTATAAATTGGGAAAATGAAAAATCAGCAAGACACAAGCACCCCAAAGTTTAGGGCTGCTCTGTTGACAAGGACCTCCACTTCATTCCACCTTCAATATCCCAGGAAAGAGAAAAATGGATAAAGAAGTTGTGGTCCTTATGTACAATGGAATATCACTCAGCCATGAAATCAATGTCATAAGGCTAGTAGCAGCATGATGAGTGGATTTAGGTACGACGATTCTAAGTGAAATAAGTCACACAGAAAAGGACACTTCTCATAAGGTATCACTTATAGAGGGAATGTCAAAACCGTTACACTTGAACTGAATTACAAAACAGAACAGAGTCACACATGCAGAAAACACACTATGGCTGCTTAACGGGAAAGGTGAGGTGGGGTGATACATAAAACAAGGGTTTCAAATTAGCTCAGATACCGTTCCATAAACCCAATATGTAATAGACAAGACCTACTCCTTGCTCAGAGAACAGGACTCAACACGCCCTATTCACCGCACAAGAATATATCTGACTAGTAATAATCTTAAAACCTATGTATTGATATCTCTCTGTTAGTGTGTCAAGTGGGTGTAAAGCGGCATAAACACAGCAGTGAAAAGCAGCTAAACCCCATTATAAAAATAAATTACTTCGAAAAACCCATGAAACAAAGACAGTGAAAGAGAGAGAAATTCTTACACAATGCGTTCAGGGGCTGTGATGCAACCTGGATTGACCATATCTAGACCCACAGCTGGAGGAGACATAAGGGTGGACACTCTTGGGGCTGAGAGGTTTGGTTAGGTTGGGTGAGCAAACGCCGACCCTTTAAAGTAATACTGCGTGGTACCCATCGCATGGGTCCCAAATCTCCAGGTTCAAGGGCATCTTCCTACATCGAAAACATGCATGAGAAAACAAAAGGATGGTACACCATGTGATGGGGAAAGGTTTCTAAAACGCACCTCATTTCTCTTCTCCTTGTGCCCGGGTTCGCCATTCCAGCCGCTTTACTAACAATCTCCCTACTTGGAGCATCAGCACCTTTAACCTCCTGTTCCGTACAGGTTGCAATTTGTCCTGAGGATGAACGGGTACACGGGGAACCAGTGAGAGACTAGCTCTTGGTGTTGGGACAGGCACAGGTCACTCTATTTTCCCATCAGGAAGAAGAATTAACCACAGGCTCATCCTCCCCCTCGGAACCAGAACAGGGCCTGAAGCCATCCTGCGCTTTTGCGGCGAGCTCCCAAAAATGCGAGTTGTAAAATGGAGATTCAGGGCACTGCAATTCACAAACCTGCAGAGTTATAAATGATAACTCTCGTCCACAAATATATTGAGGGAAGGCAAAGAAGAGGATTTGAAATCAAGGCAGAATTGCAGGAAACAGATTTCAGGAGGTAGATTCGAATCGCCTTTAAAGCACATGAAAAGCGGCAAATCGTTGACAATGATGCCCTTGGCCAAAAAGGGCGTATGCGTTTTTTCCTGAATATATTCAGGAAAAACCGCATACGCCCTTTTTGGCCAACCAAGCAACCTGGAAAGGCAAATCAGCGCTACAAAGAAGACTCGCTACCCATCGGTCAAAAGGGCCATGCTGAAAAAAGTCTCAAAACCAGCAATGCAGGACAGGCCATGGAGAAATGGGAGCCTTGCTACACTGATGGGCGGGATGTAAATTGCCAACAGCCACTCTGGAGAAGTGTACGGTGTGTCCTGAAACATCTAAAAAACACAGCTTAGAGAGCATAGGGCACTTCCACTCATGGGGGTATAAATTGGGAAAATGAAAAATCAGCAAGACACAAGCACCCCAAAGTTTAGGGCTGCTCTGTTGACAAGGACCTCCACTTCATTCCACCTTCAATATCCCAGGAAAGAGAAAAATGGATAAAGAAGTTGTGGTCCTTATGTACAATGGAATATCACTCAGCCATGAAATCAATGTCATAAGGCTAGTAGCAGCATGATGAGTGGATTTAGGTACGACGATTCTAAGTGAAATAAGTCACACAGAAAAGGACACTTCTCATAAGGTATCACTTATAGAGGGAATGTCAAAACCGTTACACTTGAACTGAATTACAAAACAGAACAGAGTCACACATGCAGAAAACACACTATGGCTGCTTAACGGGAAAGGTGAGGTGGGGTGATACATAAAACAAGGGTTTCAAATTAGCTCAGATACCGTTCCATAAACCGAATATGTAATAGACAAGACCTACTCCTTGCTCAGAGAACTGGACTCAACACGCCCTATTCACCGCACAAGAATATATCTGACTAGCAATAATCTTAAAACCTATGTATTGATATCTCACTGTTAGTGTGTCAAGCGGGTGTAAAGCGGCATAAACACAGCAGTGAAAAGCAGCTAAACCGCATTATAAAAATAAATTACTTTTACAAACCCATGAAACAAAGACAGTGAAAGAGAGAGAAATTCTTACACAATGCGTTCAGGGGCTGTGATGCAACCTGGATTGACCATATCTAGACCCACAGCTGGATGAGACATAAGGGTGGACACTCTTGGGGCTGAGAGGTTTGGTGAGGTTGGGTGAGCAAACGCAGACCCATTAAAGTAATACTGCGTGGTACCCATCGCATGGGTCCCAAATCTCCAGGTTCAAGGGCATATTCCTACATCGAAAACATGCATGAGAAAACAAAAAGAGGGTACACCATGTGATGGGGAAAGGTTTCTAAAACGCACCTCATTTCTCTTCTCCTTGTGCCTGGTTTCGTCATTCCAGCCGCTTTACTAACAATCTCCCTACTTAGAGCATCAGCACCTTTAACCTCCTGTTCCGTACAGGTTGCAATTTCTCCTGAGGATGAACGGGTACACGGGGAACCAGTGAGAGACTAGCTCTTGGTGTTGGGACAGGCACAGGTCACTCTATTTTTCCATCAGGAAGACGAATTAACCACAGGCTCATCCTCCCCCCACGGAACCAGAACAGGGCCTGAAGGCATCTTGCACTTTTGCGGCCAGCTCTCAAAAAAGCGAGTTGTAAAATGGAGCTTCAGGGCACTGCAATTCACAAACCTGCAGAGTTATAAATGATAACTCTCGTCCACAAATATATTGAGGGAAGGCAAAGAAGAGGATTTGAAATCAAGGCAGAATTGCAGGAAACAGATTTCAGGAGGTAGATTCGAATCGCCTTTAAAGCACATGAAAAGCGGGCAAAACGTTGACAATGATGCCCTTGGCCAAAAAGGGCGTATGCGTTTTTTTCCTGAATATATTCAGGAAAAAACGCATACGCCCTTTTTGGCCAACCAAGCAACCTGGAAAGGCAAATCAGCGCTACAAAGAAGACTCGCTACCCTTCGGTCAAAAGGGCCATGCTGAAAAACGTGTCAAAACCAGAAATGCAGGACAGGCCATGGAGAAATGGGAGCCTTGCTACACTGATGGGCGGGATGTAAATTGCCAACAGCCACTCTGGAGAAGTGTACGGTGTGTCCTGAAACATCTAAAAAACACAGCTTAGAGAGCATAGGGCACTTCCACTCATGGGGGTATAAATTGGGAAAATGAAAAATCAGCAAGACACAAGCACCCCAAAGTTTAGGGCTGCTCTGTTGACAAGGACCTCCACTTCATTCCACCTTCAATATCCCAGGAAAGAGAAAAATGGATAAAGAAGTTGTGGTCCTTATGTACAATGGAATATCACTCAGCCATGAAATCAATGTCATAAGGCTAGTAGCAGCATGATGAGTGGATTTAGGTACGACGATTCTAAGTGAAATAAGTCACACAGAAAAGGACACTTCTCATAAGGTATCACTTATAGAGGGAATGTCAAAACCGTTACACTTGAACTGAATTACAAAACAGAACAGAGTCACACATGCAGAAAACACACTATGGCTGCTTAACGGGAAAGGTGAGGTGGGGTGATACATAAAACAAGGGTTTCAAATTAGCTCAGATACCGTTCCATAAACCCAATATGTAATAGACAAGACCTACTCCTTGCTCAGAGAACTGGACTCAACACGCCCTATTCACCTCACAAGAATATATCTGACTAGTAATAATCTTAAAACCTATGTATTGATATCTCTCTGTTAGTGTGTCAAGTGGGTGTAAAGCGGCATAAACACAGCAGTGAAAAGCAGCTAAACCCCATTATAAAAATAAATTACTTCGAAAAACCCATGAAACAAAGACAGTGAAAGAGAGAGAAATTCTTACACAATGCGTTCAGGGGCTGTGATGCAACCTGGATTGACCATATCTAGACCCACAGCTGGAGGAGACATAAGGGTGGACACTCTTGGGGCTGAGAGGTTTGGTGAGGTTGGGTGAGCAAACGCCGACCCTTTAAAGTAATACTGCGTGGTACCCATCGCATGGGTCCCAAATCTCCAGGTTCAAGGGCATCTTCCTACATCGAAAACATGCATGAGAAAACAAAAGGATGGTACACCATGTGATGGGGAAAGGTTTCTAAAACGCACCTCATTTCTCTTCTCCTTGTGCCCGGGTTCGCCATTCCAGCCGCTTTACTAACAATCTCCCTACTTGGAGCATCAGCACCTTTAACCTCCTGTTCCGTACAGGTTGCAATTTGTCCTGAGGATGAACGGGTACACGGGGAACCAGTGAGAGACTAGCTCTTGGTGTTGGGACAGGCACAGGTCACTCTATTTTCCCATCAGGAAGAAGAATTAACCACAGGCTCATCCTCCCCCTCGGAACCAGAACAGGGCCTGAAGCCATCCTGCGCTTTTGCGGCGAGCTCCCAAAAATGCGAGTTGTAAAATGGAGATTCAGGGCACTGCAATTCACAAACCTGCAGAGTTATAAATGATAACTCTCGTCCACAAATATATTGAGGGAAGGCAAAGAAGAGGATTTGAAATCAAGGCAGAATTGCAGGAAACAGATTTCAGGAGGTAGATTCGAATCGCCTTTAAAGCACATGAAAAGCGGCAAATCGTTGACAATGATGCCCTTGGCCAAAAAGGGCGTATGCGTTTTTTCCTGAATATATTCAGGAAAAACCGCATACGCCCTTTTTGGCCAACCAAGCAACCTGGAAAGGCAAATCAGCGCTACAAAGAAGACTCGCTACCCATCGGTCAAAAGGGCCATGCTGAAAAAAGTCTCAAAACCAGCAATGCAGGACAGGCCATGGAGAAATGGGAGCCTTGCTACACTGATGGGCGGGATGTAAATTGCCAACAGCCACTCTGGAGAAGTGTACGGTGTGTTCTGAAACATCTAAAAAACACAGCTTAGAGAGCATAGGGCACTTCCATTCATGGGGGTATAAATTGGGAAAATGAAAAATCAGCAAGACACAAGCACCCCAAAGTTTAGGGCTGCTCTGTTGACAAGGACCTCCACTTCATTCCACCTTCAATATCCCAGGAAAGAGAAAAATGGATAAAGAAGTTGTGGTCCTTATGTACAATGGAATATCACTCAGCCATGAAATCAATGTCATAAGGCTAGTAGCAGCATGATGAGTGGATTTAGGTACGACGATTCTAAGTGAAGTAAGTCACACAGAAAAGGACACTTCTCATAAGGTATCACTTATAGAGGGAATGTAAAAACCGTTACACTTGAACTGAATTACAAAACAGAACAGAGTCACACATGCAGAAAACACACTATGGCTGCTTAACGGGAAAGGTGAGGTGGGGTGATACATAAAACAAGGGTTTCAAATTAGCTCAGATACCGTTCCATAAACCCAATATGTAATAGACAATATCTACTCCTTGCTCAGAGAACTAGACTCAACAAACCCTATTCACCGCACAAGAATATATCTGACTAGTAATAATCTTAAAACCTATGTATTGATATCTCTCTGTTAGTGTGTCAAGTGGGTGTAAAGCGGCATAAACACAGCAGTGAAAAGCAGCTAAACCCCATTATAAAAATAAATTACTTTGAAAAACCCATGAAACCAAGACAGTGAAAG
>NW_028121604.1:0-18592 GCF_965194805.1 Balaenoptera borealis
ATTCAGGAAAAAACGCATACGCCCTTTTTGGCCAACCAAGCAACCTGGAAAGGCAAATCAGCGCTACAAAGAAGTCTCGCTTCTCATCGGTCAAAAGGGCCATGCTGAAAAAAGTGTCAAAACCAGAAATGCAGGACAGGCCATGGAGAAATGGGAGCCTTGCTACACTGATGGGCGGGATGTAAATTGCCAACAGCCACTCTGGAGAAGTGTACGGTGAGTCCTGAAACATCTGAAAAACACAGCTTAGAGAGCCTAGGGCACTTCCACTCATGGGGGTATGAATTGGGAAAATGAAAAATCAGCAAGACACAAGCACCCCAAAGTTTAGGGCTGCTCTGTTGACAAGGACCTCCACTTCATTCCACCTTAAATATCCCAGGAAAGAGAAAAATGGGTAAAGAAGTTGTGTTCCTTATGTACAATGGAATATCACTCAGCCATGAAATCAATGTCATAAGGCTAGTAGCAGCATGATGAGTTGATTAAGGTACGACGATACTAAGTGAAATAAGTCACACAGAAAAGGACACTTCTCATAAGGTATCACTGATAGAGGGAATGTAAAAACCGTTACACTTGAACTGAATTACAAAACAGAACAGAGTCACACATGCAGAAAACACACTATGGCTGCTTAACGGGAAAGGTGAGGTGGGGTGATACATAAAACAAGGGTTTCAAATTAGCTCAGATACCGTTCCATAAACCCAATATGTAATAGACATGACCTACTCCTTGCTCAGAGAACTGGACTCAACACGCCCTATTCACCGCACAAGAATATATCTGACTAGTAATAATCGTAAAGCCTATGTATTGATATCTCTCTGTTAGTGTGTCAAGTGGGTGTAAAGCGGCATAAACACAGCAGTGAAAAGCAGCTAAATCCCATTATGAAAATAAATTACTTTGAAAAACCCATGAAACAAAGACAGTGAACGAGAGAGGAATTCTTACACAATGCATTCAGGGGCTGTGATGCAACCTGGATTGACCATATCTAGACCCACAGCTGGATGAGACATAAGGGTGGACACTCTTGGGGCTGAGAGGTTTGGTGAGGTTGGGTGAGCAAACGCAGACCCTTTAAAGTAATACGGCGTGGTACCCATCGCATGGGTCCCAAATCTCCAGCTTCAAGGGCATCTTCCTACATCAAAAACATGCATGAGAAACCCAGAAGATGGTACACCGTGTGATGGGGAAAGGTTTCTAAAACGCACCTCATTTCTCATCTACTTGTGCCCGGGTTCGCCATTCCAGCCGCTTTACTAGCAAGCTCCCTACTTGGAGCATCAGCACCTTTAACCTCCTGTTCCGTACAGGTTGCAATTTGTCCTGAGGATAAACGGGAAGACGTGGAACCAACGAGAGACTAGCTCTTGGTGTTGGGACAGGCACAGGTCACTCTATTTTCCCATCAGAAAGAAGAATTAACCACAGGCTCAGCCTGCCCGCCGGAACCAGAACAGGGCCTGAAGCCATTCTGTGATTTTGCGGCCAGCTCCCATAAAAACGAGTTGTAAAATGGAGGTTCAGGGCACTGCAATTCACAAACCTGCAGTTATAAATGATAACTCTCGTCCACAAATATATTGAGGGAAGGCAACGAAGAGGATTTGAAATCAAGGCAGAATTGCAGGAAACAGATTTCAGGAAGTAGATTCGAATCGCATTTAAAGCACATGAAAAGCGGCAAAACGTTGACAATGATGCCCTTGGCCAAAAAGGGCGTATGCGTTTTTTCCTGAATATATTCAGGAAAAAACGCATACGCCCTTTTTGGCCAACCAAGCAACCTGGAAAGGCAAATCAGCGCTACAAACAAGTCTCGCTTCCCATCGGTCAAAAGGGCCATGCTGAAAAAAGTGTCAAAACCAGAAATGCAGGACAGGCCATGGAGAAATGGGAGCCTTGCTACACTGATGGGCGGGATGTAAATTGCCAACAGCCACTCTGGAGAAGTGTACGGTGTGTCCTGAAACATCTGAAAAACACAGCTTAGAGAGCATAGGGCACTTCCACTCATGGGGGTATGAATTGGGAAAATGAAAAATCAGCAAGACACAAGCACCCCAAAGTTGAGGGCTGCTCTGTTGACAAGGACCTCCACTTCATTCCACCTTAAATATCCCAGGAAAGAGAAAAATGGGTAAAGAAGTTGTGGTCCTTATGTACAATGGAATATCACTCAGCCATGAAATCAATGTCATAAGGCTAGTAGCAGCATGATGAGTTGATTAAGGTACGACGATACTAAGTGAAATAAGTCACACAGAAAAGGACACTTCTCATAAGGTATCACTGATAGAGGGAATGTAAAAACCGTTACACTTGAACTGAATTACAAAACAGAACAGAGTCACACATGCAGAAAACACACTATGGCTGCTTAACGGGAAAGGTGAGGTGGGGTGATACATAAAACAAGGGTTTCAAATTAGCTCAGATACCGTTCCATAAACCCAATATGTAATAGACAAGACCTACTCCTTGCTCAGAGAACTGGACTCAATACGCCCTATTCACCGCACAAGAATATATCTGACTAGTAATAATCGTAAAGCCTATGTATTGATATCTCTCTGTTAGTGTGTCAAGTGGGTGTAAAGCGGCATAAACACAGCAGTGAAAAGCAGCTAAATCCCATTATGAAAATAAATTACTTTGAAAAACCCATGAAACAAAGACAGTGAACGAGAGAGGAATTCTTACACAATGCGTTCAGGGGCTGTGATGCAACCTGGATTGACCATATCTAGACCCACAGCTGGATGAGACATAAGGGTGGACACTCTTGGGGCTGAGAGGTTTGGTGAGGTTGGGTGAGCAAACGCAGACCCTTTAAAGTAATACGGCGTGGTACCCATCGCATGGGTCCCAAATCTCCAGCTTCAAGGGCATCTTCCTACATCAAAAACATGCATGAGAAACCCAGAAGATGGTACACCGTGTGATGGGGAAAGGTTTCTAAAACGCACCTCATTTCTCATCTACTTGTGCCCGGGTTCGCCATTCCAGCCGCTTTACTAGCAAGCTCCCTACTTGGAGCATCAGCACCTTTAACCTCCTGTTCCGTACAGGTTGCAATTTGTCCTGAGGATAAACGGGAAGACGTGGAACCAACGAGAGACTAGCTCTTGGTGTTGGGACAGGCACAGGTCACTCTATTTTCCCATCAGAAAGAAGAATTAACCACAGGCTCAGCCTGCCCCCCGGAACCAGAACAGGGCCTGAAGCCATTCTGTGATTTTGCGGCCAGCTCCCATAAAAACGAGTTGTAAAATGGAGGTTCAGGGCACTGCAATTCACAAACCTGCAGTTATAAATGATAACTCTCGTCCACAAATATATTGAGGGAAGGCAACGACGAGGATTTGAAATCAAGGCAGAATTGCAGGAAACAGATTTCAGGAAGTAGATTCGAATCGCATTTAAAGCACATGAAAAGCGGCAAAACGTTGACAATGATGCCCTTGGCCAAAAAGGGCGTATGCGTTTTTTCCTGAATATATTCAGGAAAAAACGCATACGCCCTTTTTGGCCAACCAAGCAACCTGGAAAGGCAAATCAGCGCTACAAACAAGTCTCGCTTCCCATCGGTCAAAAGGGCCATGCTGAAAAAAGTGTCAAAACCAGAAATGCAGGACAGGCCATGGAGAAATGGGAGCCTTGCTACACTGATGGGCGGGATGTAAATTGCCAACAGCCACTCTGGAGAAGTGTACGGTGTGTCCTGAAACATCTGAAAAACACAGCTTAGAGAGCATAGGGCACTTCCACTCATGGGGGTATAAATTGGGAAAATGAAAAATCAGCAAGACACAAGCACCCCAAAGTTGAGGGCTGCTCTGTTGACAAGGACCTCCACTTCATTCCACCTTCAATATCCCAGGAAAGAGAAAAATGGATAAAGAAGTTGTGGTCCTTATGTACAATGGAATATCACTCAGCCATGAAATCAATGTCATAAGGTTAGTAGCAGCATGATGAGTGGATTTAGGTACGACGATTCTAAGTGAAATAAGTCACACAGAAAAGGACACTTCTCATAAGGTATCACTTATAGAGGGAATGTAAAAACCGTTACACTTGAACTGAATTACAAAACAGAACAGAGTCACACATGCAGAAAACACACTATGGCTGCTTAACGGGAAAGGTGAGGTGGGGTGATACATAAAACAAGGGTATCAAATTAGCTCAGATACCGTTCCATAAACCCAATATGTAGTAGACAAGACCTACTCCTTGCTCAGAGAACTGGACTCAACACGCCCTATTCACCGCACAAGAATATATCTGACTAGTAATAATCTTGAAACCTATGTATTGATATCTCTCTGTTAGTGTGTCAAGTGGGTGTAAAGCGGCATAAACACAGCAGTGAAAAGGAGCTAAACCCCATTATAAAAATAAATTACTTTGAAACACCCATGAAACAAAGACAGTGAAAGAGAGAGAAATTCTTACACAATGCGTTCAGGGGCTGTGATGCAACCTGGATTGACCATATCTAGACTCACAGCTGGATCAGACATAAGGGTGGACACTCTTGGGGCTGAGAGGTTTGGTGAGGTTGGGTGAGCAAACGCAGACCCTTTAAAGTAATACTGCATGGTACCCATCGCATGGGTCCCAAATCTCCAGCTTCAAGGGCATCTTCCTACATCAAAAACATGCATGAGAAACCCAGAAGATGGTACACAGTGTGATGGGGAAAGGTTTCTAAAACGCACCTCATTTCTCATCGCCTTGTGCCCGGGTTCGCCATTCCAGCCGCTTTACTAGCAAGCTCCCTACTTGGAGCATCAGCACCTTTAACCTCCTGTTCCGTACAGGTTGCAATTTGTCCTGAGGATAAACGGGAAGACGTGGAACCAACGAGAGACTAGCTCTTGGTGTTGGGACAGGCACAGGTCACTCTATTTTCCCATCAGAAAGAAGAATTAACCACAGGCTCAGCCTGCCCCCCGGAACCAGAACAGGGCCTGAAGCCATTCTGCGATTTTGCGGCCAGCTCCCATAAAAACGAGTTGTAAAATGGAGGTTCAGGGCACTGCAATTCACAAACCTGCAGAGTTATAAATGATAACTCTCGTCCACAAATATATTGAGGGAAGGCAAAGAAGAGGATTTGAAATCAAGGCAGAATTGCAGGAAAGAGATTTCAGGAGGTAGATTCGAATCGCATTTAAAGCACATGAAAAGCGGCAAAACGTTGACAATGATGCCCTTGGCCAAAAAGGGCGTATGCGTTTTTTCCTGAATATATTCAGGAAAAAACGCATACGCCCTTTTTGGCCAACCAAGCAACCTGGAAAGGCAAATCAGCGCTACAAAGAAGTCTCGCTTCCCATCGGTCAAAAGGGCCATGCTGAAAAAAGTGTCAAAACCAGAAATGCAGGACAGGCCATGGAGAAATGGGAGCCTTGCTACACTGATGGGCGGGATGTAAATTGCCAACAGCCACTCTGGAGAAGTGTACGGTGAGTCCTGAAACATCTAAAAAACACAGCTTAGAGAGCATAGGGCACTTCCACTCATGGGGGTATGAATTGGGAAAATGAAAAATCAGCAAGACACAAGCACCCCAAAGTTTAGGGCTGCTCTGTTGACAAGGACCTCCACTTCATTCCACCTTAAATATCCCAGGAAAGAGAAAAATGGGTAAAGAAGTTGTGGTCCTTATGTACAATGGAATATCACTCAGCCATGAAATCAATGTCATAAGGCTAGTAGCAGCATGATGAGTGGATTTAGGTACGACGATTCTAAGTGAAATAAGTCACACAGAAAAGGACACTTCTCATAAGGTATCACTGATAGAGGGAATGTAAAAACCGTTACACTTGAACTGAATTACAAAACAGAACAGAGTCACACATGCAGAAAACACACTATGGCTGCTTAACGGGAAAGGTGAGGTGGGGTGATACATAAAACAAGGGTATCAAATTAGCTCAGATACCATTCCATAAACCCAATATGTAATAGACAAGACCTACTCCTTGCTCAGAGAACTGGACTCAACACGCCCTATTCACCGCACAAGAATATATCTGACTAATAATAATCGTAAAACCTATGTATTGATATCTCTCTGTTAGTGTGTCAAGTGGGTGTAAAGCGGCATAAACACAGCAGTGAAAAGCAGCTAAACCCCATTATAAAAATAAATTACTTTGAAACACCCATGAAACAAAGACAGTGAAAGAGAGAGAAATTCTTACACAATGCGTTCAGGGGCTGTGATGCAACCTGGATTGACCATATCTAGACCCACAGCTGGATGAGACATAAGGGTGGACACTCTTGGGGCTGAGAGGTTTGGTGAGGTTGGGTGAGCAAACGCAGACCCTTTAAAGTAATACTGCATGGTACCCATCGCATGGGTCCCAAATCTCCAGCTTCAAGGGCATCTTCCTACATCAAAACATGCATGAGAAACCCAGAAGATGGTACACAGTGTGATGGGGAAAGGTTTCTAAAACGCACCTCATTTCTCATCGCCTTGTGCCCGGGTTCGCCATTCCAGCCGCTTTACTAGCAAGCTCCCTACTTGGAGCATCAGCACCTTTAACCTCCTGTTCCGTACAGGTTGCAATTTGTCCTGAGGATAAACGGGAAGACGTGGAACCAACGAGAGACTAGCTCTTGGTGTTGGGACAGGCACAGGTCACTCTATTTTCCCATCAGAAAGAAGAATTAACCACAGGCTCAGCCTGCCTCCCGGAACCAGAACAGGGCCTGAAGCCATTCTGCGATTTTGCGGCCAGCTCCCATAAAAACGAGTTGTAAAATGGAGGTTCAGGGCACTGCAATTCACAAACCTGCAGAGTTATAAATGATAACTCTCGTCCACAAATATATTGAGGGAAGGCAAAGAAGAGGATTTGAAATCAAGGCAGAATTGCAGGAAAGAGATTTCAGGAGGTAGATTCGAATCGCATTTAAAGCACATGAAAAGCGGCAAAACGTTGACAATGATGCCCTTGGCCAAAAAGGGCGTATGCGTTTTTTCCTGAATATATTCAGGAAAAAACGCATACGCCCTTTTTGGCCAACCAAGCAACCTGGAAAGGCAAATCAGCGCTACAAACAAGTCTCGCTTCCCATCGGTCAAAAGGGCCATGCTGAAAAAAGTGTCAAAACCAGAAATGCAGGACAGGCCATGGAGAAATGGGAGCCTTGCTACACTGATGGGCGGGATGTAAATTGCCAACAGCCACTCTGGAGAAGTGTACGGTGAGTCCTGAAACATCTAAAAAACACAGCTTAGAGAGCATAGGGCACTTCCACTCATGGGGGTATGAATTGGGAAAATGAAAAATCAGCAAGACACAAGCACCCCAAAGTTGAGGGCTGCTCTGTTGACAAGGACCTCCACTTCATTCCACCTTAAATATCCCAGGAAAGAGAAAAATGGGTAAAGAAGTTGTGGTCCTTATGTACAATGGAATATCACTCAGCCATGAAATCAATGTCATAAGGCTAGTAGCAGCATGATGAGTGGATTTAGGTACGACGATTCTAAGTGAAATAAGTCACACAGAAAAGGACACTTCTCATAAGGTATCACTTTTAGAGGGAATGTAAAAACCGTTACACTTGAACTGAATTACAAAACAGAACAGAGTCACACATGCAGAAAACACACTATGGCTGCTTAACGGGAAAGGTGAGGTGGGGTGATACATAAAACAAGGGTATCAAATTAGCTCAGATACCGTTCCATAAACCCAATATGTAATAGACAAGACCTACTCCTTGCTCAGAGAACTGGACTCAACACGCCCTATTCACCGCACAAGATTATATCTGACTAGTAATAATCGTAAAGCCTATGTATTGATGTCTCTCTGTTAGTGTGTCAAGTAGGTGTAAAGCGGCATAAACACAGCAGTGAAAAGCAGCTAAATCCCATTATGAAAATAAATTACTTTGAAAAACCCATGAAACAAAGACAGTGAACGAGAGAGGAATTCTTACACAATGCGTTCAGGGGCTGTGATGCAACCTGGATTGACCATATCTAGACCCACAGCTGGATGAGACATAAGGGTGGACACTCTTGGGGCTGAGAGGTTTGGTGAGGTTGGGTGAGCAAACGCAGACCCTTTAAAGTAATACTGCATGGTACCCATCGCATGGGTCCCAAATCTCCAGCTTCAAGGGCATCTTCCTACATCAAAAACATGCATGAGAAACCCAGAAGATGGTACACCGTGTGATGGGGAAAGGTTTCTAAAACGCACCTCATTTCTCATCTCCTTGTGCCCGGGTTCGCCATTCCAGCCGCTTTACTAGCAAGCTCCCTACTTGGAGCATCAGCACCTTTAACCTCCTGTTCCGTACAGGTTGCAATTTGTCCTGAGGATAAACGGGAAGACGTGGAACCAACGAGAGACTAGCTCTTGGTGTTGGGACAGGCACAGGTCACTCTATTTTCCCATCAGAAAGAAGAATTAACCACAGGCTCAGCCTGCCCGCCGGAACCAGAACAGGGCCTGAAGCCATTCTGCGATTTTGCGGCCAGCTCCCATAAAAATGAGTTGTAAAATGGAGGTTCAGGGCACTGCAATTCACAAACCTGCAGTTATAAATGATAACTATCGTCCACAAATATATTGAGGGAAGGCAACGAAGAGGATTTGAAATCAAGGCAGAATTGCAGGAAACAGATTTCAGGAAGTAGATTCGAATCGCATTTAAAGCACATGAAAAGCGGCAAAACGTTGACAATGATGCCCTTGGCCAAAAAGGGCGTATGCGTTTTTTCCTGAATATATTCAGGAAAAAACGCATACGCCCTTTTTGGCCAACCAAGCAACCTGGAAAGGCAAATCAGCGCTACAAAGAAGTCTCGCTTCTCATCGGTCAAAAGGGCCATGCTGAAAAAAGTGTCAAAACCAGAAATGCAGGACAGGCCATGGAGAAATGGGAGCCTTGCTACACTGATGGGCGGGATGTAAATTGCCAACAGCCACTCTGGAGAAGTGTACGGTGAGTCCTGAAACATCTGAAAAACACAGCTTAGAGAGCCTAGGGCACTTCCACTCATGGGGGTATGAATTGGGAAAATGAAAAATCAGCAAGACACAAGCACCCCAAAGTTTAGGGCTGCTCTGTTGACAAGGACCTCCACTTCATTCCACCTTAAATATCCCAGGAAAGAGAAAAATGGGTAAAGAAGTTGTGTTCCTTATGTACAATGGAATATCACTCAGCCATGAAATCAATGTCATAAGGCTAGTAGCAGCATGATGAGTTGATTAAGGTACGACGATACTAAGTGAAATAAGTCACACAGAAAAGGACACTTCTCATAAGGTATCACTGATAGAGGGAATGTAAAAACCGTTACACTTGAACTGAATTACAAAACAGAACAGAGTCACACATGCAGAAAACACACTATGGCTGCTTAACGGGAAAGGTGAGGTGGGGTGATACATAAAACAAGGGTTTCAAATTAGCTCAGATACCGTTCCATAAACCCAATATGTAATAGACAAGACCTACTCCTTGCTCAGAGAACTGGACTCAACACGCCCTATTCACCGCACAAGAATATATCTGACTAGTAATAATCGTAAAGCCTATGTATTGATATCTCTCTGTTAGTGTGTCAAGTGGGTGTAAAGCGGCATAAACACAGCAGTGAAAAGCAGCTAAATCCCATTATGAAAATAAATTACTTTGAAAAACCCATGAAACAAAGACAGTGAACGAGAGAGGAATTCTTACACAATGCATTCAGGGGCTGTGATGCAACCTGGATTGACCATATCTAGACCCACAGCTGGATGAGACATAAGGGTGGACACTCTTGGGGCTGAGAGGTTTGGTGAGGTTGGGTGAGCAAACGCAGACCCTTTAAAGTAATACGGCGTGGTACCCATCGCATGGGTCCCAAATCTCCAGCTTCAAGGGCATCTTCCTACATCAAAAACATGCATGAGAAACCCAGAAGATGGTACACCGTGTGATGGGGAAAGGTTTCTAAAACGCACCTCATTTCTCATCTACTTGTGCCCGGGTTCGCCATTCCAGCCGCTTTACTAGCAAGCTCCCTACTTGGAGCATCAGCACCTTTAACCTCCTGTTCCGTACAGGTTGCAATTTGTCCTGAGGATAAACGGGAAGACGTGGAACCAACGAGAGACTAGCTCTTGGTGTTGGGACAGGCACAGGTCACTCTATTTTCCCATCAGAAAGAAGAATTAACCACAGGCTCAGCCTGCCCCCCGGAACCAGAACAGGGCCTGAAGCCATTCTGTGATTTTGCGGCCAGCTCCCATAAAAACGAGTTGTAAAATGGAGGTTCAGGGCACTGCAATTCACAAACCTGCAGTTATAAATGATAACTCTCGTCCACAAATATATTGAGGGAAGGCAACGAAGAGGATTTGAAATCAAGGCAGAATTGCAGGAAACAGATTTCAGGAAGTAGATTCGAATCGCATTTAAAGCACATGAAAAGCGGCAAAACGTTGACAATGATGCCCTTGGCCAAAAAGGGCGTATGCGTTTTTTCCTGAATATATTCAGGAAAAAACGCATACGCCCTTTTTGGCCAACCAAGCAACCTGGAAAGGCAAATCAGCGCTACAAACAAGTCTCGCTTCCCATCGGTCAAAAGGGCCATGCTGAAAAAAGTGTCAAAACCAGAAATGCAGGACAGGCCATGGAGAAATGGGAGCCTTGCTACACTGATGGGCGGGATGTAAATTGCCAACAGCCACTCTGGAGAAGTGTACGGTGTGTCCTGAAACATCTGAAAAACACAGCTTAGAGAGCATAGGGCACTTCCACTCATGGGGGTATGAATTGGGAAAATGAAAAATCAGCAAGACACAAGCACCCCAAAGTTGAGGGCTGCTCTGTTGACAAGGACCTCCACTTCATTCCACCTTAAATATCCCAGGAAAGAGAAAAATGGGTAAAGAAGTTGTGGTCCTTATGTACAATGGAATATCACTCAGCCATGAAATCAATGTCATAAGGCTAGTAGCAGCATGATGAGTTGATTAAGGTACGACGATACTAAGTGAAATAAGTCACACAGAAAAGGACACTTCTCATAAGGTATCACTGATAGAGGGAATGTAAAAACCGTTACACTTGAACTGAATTACAAAACAGAACAGAGTCACACATGCAGAAAACACACTATGGCTGCTTAACGGGAAAGGTGAGGTGGGGTGATACATAAAACAAGGGTTTCAAATTAGCTCAGATACCGTTCCATAAACCCAATATGTAATAGACAAGACCTACTCCTTGCTCAGAGAACTGGACTCAACACGCCCTATTCACCGCACAAGAATATATCTGACTAGTAATAATCGTAAAGCCTATGTATTGATATCTCTCTGTTAGTGTGTCAAGTGGGTGTAAAGCGGCATAAACACAGCAGTGAAAAGCAGCTAAATCCCATTATGAAAATAAATTACTTTGAAAAACCCATGAAACAAAGACAGTGAACGAGAGAGGAATTCTTACACAATGCGTTCAGGGGCTGTGATGCAACCTGGATTGACCATATCTAGACCCACAGCTGGATGAGACATAAGGGTGGACACTCTTGGGGCTGAGAGGTTTGGTGAGGTTGGGTGAGCAAACGCAGACCCTTTAAAGTAATACGGCGTGGTACCCATCGCATGGGTCCCAAATCTCCAGCTTCAAGGGCATCTTCCTACATCAAAAACATGCATGAGAAACCCAGAAGATGGTACACCGTGTGATGGGGAAAGGTTTCTAAAACGCACCTCATTTCTCATCTACTTGTGCCCGGGTTCGCCATTCCAGCCGCTTTACTAGCAAGCTCCCTACTTGGAGCATCAGCACCTTTAACCTCCTGTTCCGTACAGGTTGCAATTTGTCCTGAGGATAAACGGGAAGACGTGGAACCAACGAGAGACTAGCTCTTGGTGTTGGGACAGGCACAGGTCACTCTATTTTCCCATCAGAAAGAAGAATTAACCACAGGCTCAGCCTGCCCCCCGGAACCAGAACAGGGCCTGAAGCCATTCTGTGATTTTGCGGCCAGCTCCCATAAAAACGAGTTGTAAAATGGAGGTTCAGGGCACTGCAATTCACAAACCTGCAGTTATAAATGATAACTCTCGTCCACAAATATATTGAGGGAAGGCAACGAAGAGGATTTGAAATCAAGGCAGAATTGCAGGAAACAGATTTCAGGAAGTAGATTCGAATCGCATTTAAAGCACATGAAAAGCGGCAAAACGTTGACAATGATGCCCTTGGCCAAAAAGGGCGTATGCGTTTTTTCCTGAATATATTCAGGAAAAAACGCATACGCCCTTTTTGGCCAACCAAGCAACCTGGAAAGGCAAATCAGCGCTACAAACAAGTCTCGCTTCCCATCGGTCAAAAGGGCCATGCTGAAAAAAGTGTCAAAACCAGAAATGCAGGACAGGCCATGGAGAAATGGGAGCCTTGCTACACTGATGGGCGGGATGTAAATTGCCAACAGCCACTCTGGAGAAGTGTACGGTGTGTCCTGAAACATCTGAAAAACACAGCTTAGAGAGCATAGGGCACTTCCACTCATGGGGGTATAAATTGGGAAAATGAAAAATCAGCAAGACACAAGCACCCCAAAGTTGAGGGCTGCTCTGTTGACAAGGACCTCCACTTCATTCCACCTTCAATATCCCAGGAAAGAGAAAAATGGATAAAGAAGTTGTGGTCCTTATGTACAATGGAATATCACTCAGCCATGAAATCAATGTCATAAGGTTAGTAGCAGCATGATGAGTGGATTTAGGTACGACGATTCTAAGTGAAATAAGTCACACAGAAAAGGACACTTCTCATAAGGTATCACTTATAGAGGGAATGTAAAAACCGTTACACTTGAACTGAATTACAAAACAGAACAGAGTCACACATGCAGAAAACACACTATGGCTGCTTAACGGGAAAGGTGAGGTGGGGTGATACATAAAACAAGGGTATCAAATTAGCTCAGATACCGTTCCATAAACCCAATATGTAGTAGACAAGACCTACTCCTTGCTCAGAGAACTGGACTCAACACGCCCTATTCACCGCACAAGAATATATCTGACTAGTAATAATCTTGAAACCTATGTATTGATATCTCTCTGTTAGTGTGTCAAGTGGGTGTAAAGCGGCATAAACACAGCAGTGAAAAGGAGCTAAACCCCATTATAAAAATAAATTACTTTGAAACACCCATGAAACAAAGACAGTGAAAGAGAGAGAAATTCTTACACAATGCGTTCAGGGGCTGTGATGCAACCTGGATTGACCATATCTAGACTCACAGCTGGATCAGACATAAGGGTGGACACTCTTGGGGCTGAGAGGTTTGGTGAGGTTGGGTGAGCAAACGCAGACCCTTTAAAGTAATACTGCATGGTACCCATCGCATGGGTCCCAAATCTCCAGCTTCAAGGGCATCTTCCTACATCAAAAACATGCATGAGAAACCCAGAAGATGGTACACAGTGTGATGGGGAAAGGTTTCTAAAACGCACCTCATTTCTCATCGCCTTGTGCCCGGGTTCGCCATTCCAGCCGCTTTACTAGCAAGCTCCCTACTTGGAGCATCAGCACCTTTAACCTCCTGTTCCGTACAGGTTGCAATTTGTCCTGAGGATAAACGGGAAGACGTGGAACCAACGAGAGACTAGCTCTTGGTGTTGGGACAGGCACAGGTCACTCTATTTTCCCATCAGAAAGAAGAATTAACCACAGGCTCAGCCTGCCCCCCGGAACCAGAACAGGGCCTGAAGCCATTCTGCGATTTTGCGGCCAGCTCCCATAAAAACGAGTTGTAAAATGGAGGTTCAGGGCACTGCAATTCACAAACCTGCAGAGTTATAAATGATAACTCTCGTCCACAAATATATTGAGGGAAGGCAAAGAAGAGGATTTGAAATCAAGGCAGAATTGCAGGAAAGAGATTTCAGGAGGTAGATTCGAATCGCATTTAAAGCACATGAAAAGCGGCAAAACGTTGACAATGATGCCCTTGGCCAAAAAGGGCGTATGCGTTTTTTCCTGAATATATTCAGGAAAAAACGCATACGCCCTTTTTGGCCAACCAAGCAACCTGGAAAGGCAAATCAGCGCTACAAAGAAGTCTCGCTTCCCATCGGTCAAAAGGGCCATGCTGAAAAAAGTGTCAAAACCAGAAATGCAGGACAGGCCATGGAGAAATGGGAGCCTTGCTACACTGATGGGCGGGATGTAAATTGCCAACAGCCACTCTGGAGAAGTGTACGGTGAGTCCTGAAACATCTAAAAAACACAGCTTAGAGAGCATAGGGCACTTCCACTCATGGGGGTATGAATTGGGAAAATGAAAAATCAGCAAGACACAAGCACCCCAAAGTTTAGGGCTGCTCTGTTGACAAGGACCTCCACTTCATTCCACCTTAAATATCCCAGGAAAGAGAAAAATGGGTAAAGAAGTTGTGGTCCTTATGTACAATGGAATATCACTCAGCCATGAAATCAATGTCATAAGGCTAGTAGCAGCATGATGAGTGGATTTAGGTACGACGATTCTAAGTGAAATAAGTCACACAGAAAAGGACACTTCTCATAAGGTATCACTGATAGAGGGAATGTAAAAACCGTTACACTTGAACTGAATTACAAAACAGAACAGAGTCACACATGCAGAAAACACACTATGGCTGCTTAACGGGAAAGGTGAGGTGGGGTGATACATAAAACAAGGGTATCAAATTAGCTCAGATACCGTTCCATAAACCCAATATGTAATAGACAAGACCTACTCCTTGCTCAGAGAACTGGACTCAACACGCCCTATTCACCGCACAAGAATATATCTGACTAATAATAATCGTAAAACCTATGTATTGATATCTCTCTGTTAGTGTGTCAAGTGGGTGTAAAGCGGCATAAACACAGCAGTGAAAAGCAGCTAAACCCCATTATAAAAATAAATTACTTTGAAACACCCATGAAACAAAGACAGTGAAAGAGAGAGAAATTCTTACACAATGCGTTCAGGGGCTGTGATGCAACCTGGATTGACCATATCTAGACCCACAGCTGGATGAGACATAAGGGTGGACACTCTTGGGGCTGAGAGGTTTGGTGAGGTTGGGTGAGCAAACGCAGACCCTTTAAAGGAATACTGCGTGGTACCCATCGCATGGGTCCCACATCTCCAGGTCCAAGGGCATCTTCCTACATCAAAAACATGCATGAGAAACCCAGAAGATGGTACACCGTGTGATGGGGAAAGGTTTCTAAAACGCACCTCATTTCTCATCGCCTTGTGCCCGGGTTCGCCATTCCAGCCGCTTTACTAGCAAGCTCCCTACTTGGAGCATCAGCACCTTTAACCTCCTGTTCCGTACAGGTTGCAATTTGTCCTGAGGATAAACGGGAAGACGTGGAACCAACGAGAGACTAGCTCTTGGTGTTGGGACAGGCACAGGTCACTCTATTTTCCCATCAGAAAGAAGAATTAACCACAGGCTCAGCCTGCCCCCCGGAACCAGAACAGGGCCTGAAGCCATTCTGCGATTTTGCGGCCAGCTCCCATAAAAACGAGTTGTAAAATGGAGGTTCAGGGCACTGCAATTCACAAACCTGCAGTTATAAATGATAACTCTCGTCCACAAATATATTGAGGGAAGGCAACGAAGAGGATTTGAAATCAAGGCAGAATTGCAGGAAAGAGATTTCAGGAGGTAGATTCGAATCGCATTTAAAGCACATGAAAAGCGGCAAAACGTTGACAATGATGCCCTTGGCCAAAAAGGGCGTATGCGTTTTTTCCTGAATATATTCAGGAAAAAAAGCATACGCCCTTTTTGGCCAACCAAGCAACCTGGAAAGGCAAATCAGCGCTACAAACAAGTCTCGCTTCCCATCGGTCAAAAGGGCCATGCTGAAAAAAGTGTCAAAACCAGAAATGCAGGACAGGCCATGGAGAAATGGGAGCCTTGCTACACTGATGGGCGGGATGTAAATTGCCAAGAGCCACTCTGGAGAAGTGTCCGGTGAGTCCTGAAACATCTGAAAAACACAGCTTAGAGAGCATAGGGCACTTCCACTCATGGGGGTATAAATTGGGAAAATTAAAAATCAGCAAGACACAAGCACCCCAAAGTTGAGGGCTGCTCTGTTGACAAGGACCTCCACTTCATTCCACCTTCAATATCCCAGGAAAGAGAAAAATGGATAAAGAAGTTGTGGTCCTTATGTACAATGGAATATCACTCAGCCATGAAATCAATGTCATAAGGCTAGTAGCAGCATGATGAGTGGATTAAGGTACGACGATTCTAAGTGAAATAAGTCACACAGAAAAGGACACTTCTCATAAGGTATCACTGATAGAGGGAATGTAAAAACCGTTACACTTGAACTGAATTACAAAACAGAACAGAGTCACACATGCAGAAAACACACTATGGCTGCTTAACGGGAAAGGTGAGGTGGGGTGATACATAAAACAAGGGTTTCAAATTAGCTCAGATACCGTTCCATAAACCCAATATGTAATAGACAAGACCTACTCCTTGCTCAGAGAACTGGACTCAACACGCCCTATTCACCGCACAAGAATATATCTGACTAGTAATAATCGTAAAGCCTATGTATTGATATCTCTCTGTTAGTGTGTCAAGTGGGTGTAAAGCGGCATAAACACAGCAGTGAAAAGCAGCTAAATCCCATTATGAAAATAAATTACTTTGAAAAACCCATGAAACAAAGACAGTGAACGAGAGAGGAATTCTTACACAATGCGTTCAGGGGCTGTGATGCAACCTGGATTGACCATATCTAGACCCACAGCTGGATGAGACATAAGGGTGGACACTCTTGGGGCTGAGAGGTTTGGTGAGGTTGGGTGAGCAAACGCAGACCCTTTAAAGTAATACTGCATGGTACCCATCGCATGGGTCCCAAATCTCCAGCTTCAAGGGCATCTTCCTACATCAAAAACATGCATGAGAAACCCAGAAGATGGTACACCGTGTGATGGGGAAAGGTTTCTAAAACGCACCTCATTTCTCATCTCCTTGTGCCCGGGTTCGCCATTCCAGCCGCTTTACTAGCAAGCTCCCTACTTGGAGCATCAGCACCTTTAACCTCCTGTTCCGTACAGGTTGCAATTTGTCCTGAGGATAAACGGGAAGACGTGGAACCAACGAGAGACTAGCTCTTGGTGTTGGGACAGGCACAGGTCACTCTATTTTCCCATCAGGAAGAAGAATTAACCACAGGCTCAGCCTGCCCCCCGGAATCAGAACAGGGCCTGAAGCCATTCTGTGATTTTGCGGCCAGCTCCCATAAAAACGAGTTGTAAAATGGAGGTTCAGGGCACTGCAATTCACAAACCTGCAGTTATAAATGATAACTATCGTCCACAAATATATTGAGGGAAGGCAACGAAGAGGATTTGAAATCAAGGCAGAATTGCAGGAAACAGATTTCAGGAAGTAGATTCGAATCGCATTTAAAGCACATGAAAAGCGGCAAAACGTTGACAATGATGCCCTTGGCCAAAAAGGGCGTATGCGTTTTTTCCTGAATATATTCAGGAAAAAACGCATACGCCCTTTTTGGCCAACCAAGCAACCTGGAAAGGCAAATCAGCGCTACAAACAAGTCTCGCTTCCCATCGGTCAAAAGGGCCATGCTGAAAAAAGTGTCAAAACCAGAAATGCAGGACAGGCCATGGAGAAATGGGAGCCTTGCTACACTGATGGGCGGGATGTAAATTGCCAACAGCCACTCTGGAGAAGTGTACGGTGAGTCCTGAAACATCTGAAAAACACAGCTTAGAGAGCATAGGGCACTTCCACTCATGGGGGTATGAATTGGGAAAATGAAAAATCAGCAAGACACAAGCACCCCAAAGTTGAGGGCTGCTCTGTTGACAAGGACCTGAACTTCATTCCACCTTAAATATCCCAGGAAAGAGAAAAATGGGTAAAGAAGTTGTGGTCCTTATGTACAATGGAATATCACTCAGCCATGAAATCAATGTCATAAGGCTAGTAGCAGCATGATGAGTGGATTTAGGTACGACGATTCTAAGTGAAATAAGTCACACAGAAAAGGACACTTCTCATAAGGTATCACTGATAGAGGGAATGTAAAAACCGTTACACTTGAACTGAATTACAAAACAGAACAGAGTCACACATGCAGAAAACACACTATGGCTGCTTAACGGGAAAGGTGAGGTGGGGTGATACGTAAAACAAGGGTATCAAATTAGCTCAGATACCGTTCCATAAACCCAATATGTAATAGACAAGACCTACTCCTTGCTCAGAGAACTGGACTCAACACGCCCTATTCACCGCACAAGATTATATCTGACTAGTAATAATCGTAAAGCCTATGTATTGATATCTCTCTGTTAGTGTGTCAAGTGGGTGTAAAGTGGCATAAACACAGCAGTGAAAAGCAGCTAAATCCCATTATGAAAATAAATTACTTTGAAAAACCCATGAAACAAAGACAGTGAACGAGAGAGGAATTCTTACACAATGCGTTCAGGGGCTGTGATGCAACCTGGATTGACCATATCTAG